>NC_045161.1:13172151-13204651 GCF_900700415.2 Clupea harengus | reverse complement strand
ACACACACACACACACACACCCCTCACCCATCCCATCACTGTACCAGATGTAATGATGGCTCTTCTGTGTACGCTGCAGGGGCGTTTATTTGAGATGATCTTCAATTCACCGATTGTCCCTGACCCGGCCGACTCACACAAGAGCTGGATTTATGTGCGTCTCCTGCTCCACACCTGCTAACGCACTTGGAGATGGAACAAAGGGCCACTCAGTCTGAGCTCGTCTGTCTCTCCCTGATACCTCCAGCTTCTTCTAATACCCCCAGTAATGAGATAATCTGATCAAGGAGTGGATTTGCTTTTCTTGGGACGAATTCATTTTCTCTTATTATGCTTGTAAAAGCTCAAATACAGGATGATAATTGTTGATCTTAATCGGGGCTGGCAGGACAGCATCGGGCTGGACTGTACCTAGTCACTGGATTGCCTTCAGTGCTGGCCAAACATTTTGTGAGCAGAACGGTTCTCTGGAACAAAAGCGAAGGGGTTTCCCTGAAGGGCAGTAGGCTTGAGGTTTGTGCAAACGTGTCGGAAGTGTTTGATTGACAGTGGCTGGACGTGTGCCCTTCTTGGCTGTCCGTAGTCTCTCCGTTTTTCACGCTTTGAAGGGAGTAGTTTACTACTTCCTCTGCCCTCTCTCTTTTTCCTCACTGCCTCCCTTTTCCACTTCTTCCTGCTCTCTCCCACTTCCTTCTCACTCTCTCGAATTGCCTCCTCACCCCTGCGTGCTTCTCTCTCTCCTTCTCTCTATCTCTCTGTATGTGACTCTCCCTCTTCATTCACTTTCCTCTCCTGTTTCCTCCCTTCCTCCTTGTTCTTTTTTAATAGGCTCACCCTGTTCCTCCCTCTCCCAGTGAAACTATAAGTTACTGGCCGACAAATCATACTCCTGCTGTGGCTGTGCACACAAGTTTATTTGCTGCATCTTGTACGTATGAGGAAGCTGCTTCTCTCTATGGTGAGTGACTTACGGTATAGTAAGACTCTCCAGTGACTGTGTTGGACCGGAGTAAAAAAAAAAAAAAGAAAGAAAGAAATGCATGAGAACAGAGACAAAAATTTTGCCTAGAAAAAAAAGGATCCAGAATATTGTATTCATTAAAAGACGCCTCGTCCGAGGGCCTCGGTTGGACCCTGGGAAATTTTTGAGGAAAGGGGAGTGAGCCAGCGGGTTAGGAGGATTGCTCCAAATCTATCTGTCCTATACAGGAATATGGGAAAGAGAGAAATGTGTTTCCTGTGGGTTTATGTGGGATCGGGAACGCCGTCATGCCGGTGAAGCCCTCTGGAGACCCCTGGCCTCTCTAGGCTCCGCTCTGTAATCAATTCTGACTTACGTGTCCTTTACCTTCATTAGAGATGCATTCTTTACCCTCCCCTCCTTAAACATCCATAAGCCCAGAAGAGCCTGAAGGTTCACCAATCATAGATGTGGAGAGCTGGCAAATTCAATCTTTGCATAGTTTGAGAATGGCAATATTAAACAGCAAGTATGGGTAGGGCTCACAAGATCTTGGAGTTTGAAATGAAAAGACACAACAGAGTGTGGTGTGTAAGTGTGTATGTTTACATGACATAAAGGGGAGGGTGAGAAACCAAGAAAGAGAGAGAGGGCGAGAGAAAGGGAGAGAGAAAGGGAGAGAGGGGGGGCAAGAGAGTTTTTCTGCTGAATTGTGGCAGGGCCTGTGTTTGTTTCCCTTCGGAAATGGCTTTGTGGGAATATCAGATTTGCTCCTAGCTGGCACAGCCCATGACATCACTTCCTGAGGGTCAGATTTTGGCACGACCCCAGATTTCCAGAGTGGCCTACTGCGTCACTCCGAGCTGGTCCTGTCCCAAGGTATTCTGACAGGGCAGATCAGGGGTTATTTGCACAACCTTTAAGTGCCCTTATTTTGACTTCATGCACATTTCCTCCCCTCAAGAACGGCCCTCATCCTCTCCCTAACCACCAGATTTAATTCAATAAAGGGCCGTAATCAACCATCTTTACCCATGCTTCTGAATCAATTACGCCGACAAACACAGCTTTGAGTCGTCATAGGCCCCGGCAGCCTTCATGTTATTATATTGAGCCGATTTAATCTCTGTGTAGGAAGTCATAATTCACCAAAGAGCCATGGCCATACAAGCAAACTCAGGATTACAGGGCCTGGTGGATGAAATGAGTGTGTGTACCTCTCTTTCTCTCTATCTCTCTCTCTCTCTCTCTCTCTCTTACTCGCTCCTTCTCTCTGTGTGTGTGTGTGTGTGTGTGTGTGTGTGTGTGCTGGTTTATTCAGGGGAAGGACTTTCAGTTGACATTTCTCTAAAGTCCCAAAAATCTGCCTTAGATACATAACATAACACAACACAGCCTACTCCCTCCCACCCTCCATCTCTCTCCCTCTCTCTCTCTCTCACAGACAAACACACTCACACACACACAAAAACTGTCTCACTGTCTCTCTCGCTTACTTGCTGAGCTCTATGTGTCTGTGTGTGCAGGTGTTTGTTGGTGGGAATTTCAGTTAGTTTTAGTGTGTCAATCAGACGAAGGTCAGGTGTGCGTTGCTATCAGCTCCATTTCTGACTTTCATTCTGCCTCATGTCTCTCGCTCTCCCTTCTTCCATCTCTCTCTCTCTCTCTCTATCTCCCTCCTTCAATCTCTCTCTCTCTCTCTCTCTCTCTTTCTGTCTCTGGCAGTCTCTTTAAGGTGCTAAATTGGAAATTATATTCAAATCCCAGCATGGCCTGATATTCCACTTTTCGTTTTCATTTTTTCACAACATGTTACCAAGTTTGAACAATTCACTCAATAGAACATATTTTGCTCTGAATGTGTAAGTGTGTGTGTGTGTGTGTGTGTGTGTGTGTGTGTGTGTGTGACGCATGCTTGCACGCTGCTTGCCAGACCTTGCATGAAGCCTAGGCCCGATGGTGCACAGCAGCTTCGGTGTGGTGGAGACTGATCATATCAAGCACGATCGTGTGGGCGGGCAGCAAAAGCCGCACATGGCGGTGGCACACATAGGTGTGGGCGCTCCGCCGTTCAGCGCAGCGGTGGCACACTTCCACCTCAAGCGAGGAAATGGATGCATGCATGCATGTCGTCTTCTCGTATTCCTTCTCTTTGAAGAGTAAGCATGTCTTACCGTAAGTCAAAGTAGTTCCTCTCAGGCTGTGGTGTGAGTGCGGTGTGAGTGACATCTCGCAGATTACTGCTGTTTGGTTCCCACATGCAAAACATCCACCGTGCGCTGGATTGCATTCTCGCATGCATATGGACACATGCAGACCTGCTCATTCTCTCTGTTAACACTCTCTGTTGCCTTCAGTTTCACTCACTCACATACACACACATACACACACACATACACACTCACACTCAAACACACTTACTTACTCTCTCTTTCTTTTACACACACACACACACATGGCCACTGCCTCCATATGAAGACATGCTTGAACGCATGTTAAATACATACAAAGCAGATATTTTTCATATCATGTTACCAAGTTTGAACAATTCACTCAAGCGAACATATTTTGGCCATACTTTGCCCTGTATGTGTATGTTTGAGTATGTGTGTGTGTGTGTGTGTGTGTGTGTGTGTGTTCCCGATGCTGTGGTCCTGGCCGTACGGAGCTTGTGTGTAGAATGGAATGTTGATGTTGAGTCTGTAGCATGAGGCCTGCACGCTGTCTGCTCAGAGACAGGTGTGCTCTGTGTCCACTGACTGCTCAGGCTGCTCTCCCTCCCTCTCACTCTATCTCTCCTGTTCTCCATCTCACTTACCTCCCCATCGTCGGTCTCTCTTTCCCCTGCGGGTTGTCTCTCCCTCCCATTCTCCCTCTCTCTTTCTCTTTGTCTATTTTTCTCTGTCTTCTTGTTCAGCTCCACCTCCATCTCCCTCTTTCCCCCCCACCCCCCCCCTCTATCCTTCAGGTGGTACCACTTGTCTATCATTTCCTTTCTATCCATCCCTCTTTCCTTCAGTCTTTTCTTCAGTCTCTGTCCTTCTGTCGGTTCAGAGGGAGACAGGAAGTAGGTGATTCTGTGGGAGCCGTCACTGGCCTGGCATGGGATTTACCCATGCCGCCGCCGCGGTATCCTGCGGCCCCGGAGTCAGTCTGGCACGTAATAAACATTTGATAGATGTTTAATAAACATTTGCATGGCTGTGTCCCTGGTCCCCTCCTCATGTCTCCTCGCTCTGGCCCCTAGGAGAGTATCATGTCTAACTGCTGTGGGGGACGGTCCGCCCTGTCCCAGTCTGCCTTGTTTGTGTTTAGGAGGAGGAATATGAAACTGGGCCATGCTTTTTTTTTGTTTGCATGTCTACTGTGAAAACATTCCAGCAATCAGACAAAAAACAAGCAAGCAAACAAATGCCTGCCAGTTTCCAAGATGGAAACTGTCAATAGTGTTGATTTGTCAAACAGTGGTTACTTTTTCCACTGGCGCTCCACTCCTCAGGTGTTTGCAGAACTGGAAAGCTGAAAGCTCCTGTCCGGTACTGGAACGAGGGACAGACAGAGAGAAAGAGAGAGAGAGAGAGAGAGAGAGAGAGAGAGAAAGAGAGAGAGGGAGATAGACAGAAGCATTAGAGTGGACACACTGAAACACACGGAAAGGGAGTGAGAGAGAGTGAGAGAGTGATGAAGGAGATGGATGAGGTGAGTGGAGCAGATGCAGACAGACCCAGGAGAGATCAGCGCACCGTTGCGCTCCAGCCTGTTTGCCAGGCCTCTGCGAACAACAGGCCCCTCACAGGGCTCTCTCTGATGGAGGCCTGGCAGCACGGGCCCTGGGTCTGGAGCTCCGAGGCCCCTGCAGCTGCCAGACTGAACAGGTCTGTGCTAAAAACTGCTGAAAGAGAGAAGGCAGACAGAGAAAACCGGGATAGTAAAATAGAGTGGGGGGAGAGAGAGATTGGAAGATTGAGGCCGGAGTTTAAGAGGGCAGGCTGAGAATTAGTGGTAGAGAGAGAAAGAGAAAGAGAAAGAGAAAGATGGTGAGAAGAGCATCACAGTGAAAAGTAGAGCCCTAAAGGATGCAGTTCTCTCTCTTTCTCCTTATCTCTCTCTCTCTCTCCCTCTCTCCACTCTCCTCCTCCCTCTCTCTCCTTCGAGACGCCACAGACATTATTTAATGGCCTTTGCAGATGTGCAGCACGGAGAAACATTCCATTTGTTTCACTAGCTAGTAAAAAAAAAAAAAAAAAAAATCTCAAATGAAATACATTTATCCCGTCCGACTCATGGGCCGTGTCTAATAACAAGCAATTATTCGCCTTGAAGGATTCATTTAGCACGCAGGGGGCTCCTCAGGAAACCGGCGACACAAGCGCCTTTCATTTATGACCCTGTCAGAAGGCATGGGGGACTTCATCTATCCCGTTTAATATTTTGATAGATAGCTCTCCTAACCCAAGTCCTTCAGTGCGGCGTCAGGTTTGATTTAATCACATGCTTTTTTTTGTCTGTGGGTAAACAAAAACGGTCTTTTTTGTTTTCTGCTGACATGTAGCCGCGGCGTCCAGTGTTGTCTCTGTCAACAGCTCAAGCAGCAAGCCTTTTTTTTTTTGCGCGTCAGGCTGGATCTCTTACAACGATACCCAGTGTTTCAAAAACATTTCTCTATCCACCATGGGAACGCATTCTTTGTTTATTGCCCTCAATTCCAATTCCATTTTTTCCCAGTGGGTGAAGGATTATAAAACAAATGCTCGGCTTCCTTCGATTATTGTCCAGATCTTCTGTATTCTCTTCCCTCTCCCTTCCCTATTGGACTTTATTGTCCATAGACCCCACTTTTTCCAGTCATTTAAATAGAAAGAAACAACATTTGCTGCCTGATCGGCACCGTAATCTTTTGGCAAACTTCCAGACTCCCTCCCCCCTCTCATTTCTGGTGCTTGTTATTCCACCATTTGTGGTGCAGGGGGAAAAAGTGAGTTTGAGTGGTCTCAGATACAGTGGGGGGTGGGGTGAGAGAGAGAGAGAGAGAGAGAGAGAGAGAGAGAAAGAGAGAGAGAGAGAAAGAGGCGTGATGACGACTGCCTGGACAGGACCCTGTCCCTAAGGGAGGAAGAGGTGGAGGTAGCAAGTGTATGTGTGTGTGTGTGTGTGTGTGTGTGTGTGTGTGTGTGTGTGTGTGTGTGTGTATTCACACATGCGCCACAACAAGGTTTTGCCATTAAGCTTTTGTCAGCCCTCTGGTCTCATTCAACCACCCCCCCCTCCCACACACACACCATCATCGCTCTGTCACTTCTTTATATCTTTTCAAAATGACCACCTCCGTAGACATCAAGCGCTTCAAACAGCAACATCTTTACTACTCCCTAGTGGGCCAAGACAGAGGAGTATGTAGGGGGGACTCTGGAGCTTACAGTGACATATCTAGCCCACTCACAGGAGACAGGGCACTGAGCAACACCCCCCTTCCCATAAAACACACACACACAAACACACACACACGCACACACTTACACACACACACACACACACACACACACACACACAAACACACACACACAAACTAAAACACATCCACCCCAAACAACCTGGCAGACGGCAGAAAAGGGTAAAAACAGACACAGTGAGCAGCGTTGCGGTGAGGGGTTTCTGTCATCGCCGCAGACGGAGCTGTGCCTCTGCCGTGACTCGTGCTGTCAGGCTGATCACACGCAGCACACGCACAGCAGTGACAAGCAGGATCAAACCCTGACTGCGTCTGTCCTCACCACACTCATCATCCTCATAGTAATATATATTTATCCTATCACTGTTATGTGCTGCACAAGGGCTGTGCTCAGTAACAAGCAGTAGATGGAGAGAAAGAGATGGCGGAGGTTTAACACTCCTTTATTCAATCAGTTGTCCACACTTTCACATCAATGCACCATTAAAACACATAGCCTGCTCCATTCAACTTCCTGGAGCGATAGAGAGAGAGTGGAACAGGAAAAAGATGATGAGTGAGGGAGTGAGAGAGAAAAGGATGAAGAGGAGAGAGAGGGAGTGAGTAAAAGAGTGACTGGGATGAAGGGAGAGAGTGAAGGTAGAAAGAAAGACAATGAAATCATTGTCAGGGAAAACAGAAACTCTTTACTAGCTGTCCTTTTCTCCTCCTCCTCCTCTGTCCTCTTTCGTTTAATGCTTTCCAAATGTTGCTGTGATGGCTATCGCGGGCCGCTTGCGTGTTTACGGCGGTGCATTTGAAATGTGAGCGGGGGTCGGGGGTGGCGGGGGGGGGTGTGGGCCCACGGGCCGGAGCGCTGCGCCTCTGAGGCCTGACCTGCAGGAACGCTTGGCAGCAAAGCTCTCCCAGGAGCCCCCCCGCCACCTAATGGAAAAGGCCTGTCGTGCACGCCTCGCTGCAAAGCCTTTGGGCCCCGTCTCTCTTTCTCTTTCTCTCTCTCTCTCTCTCTCTCTCTCTCTCTCTCTCTCTCTCTCTCTCTCCTGCTCACTCTCTCTCTGTTTGGGTTGGGTGGGTTTTTCTCCCTAGCTCTGTCCTTCTACATCTTGGTTTTCCTTGAGCAGTCCTTTTCTCTCAAATCAATTCACTTTAATTCAGTTTAGTTCAATTCAGTTTTTTTCATATCAGTTTAAAGTGGATTCCTTACCATGACTTCACAAACAACTTTGCCAAAGTGTGAAATGACAATGTCACAAAATTATTCTCACTTTTTCTGCCTGTCCATCCACACGCAAACTGCTTAAATGCTTCACCATCACCCATGGGCACCTGACAGAGCCACAGGGTCCAGTGGAGTCCCCGGTGTCCCCACTCCAGTCGTGAGGGAGCGTAAAACCCCATGTTGACCCTGGGCTCTGCAGCACGGTTTCCTTCCAAAGCAAACACAAGCGCAGTGCAGGGAGTGGCAGTATTTACCTGAGATAGCAGTGATTTTGCTGAGTGTTTGAATAGCGTGGCAGTGCCACAGATAAGCCTCTGAGAAGAAGTCCAGGGGAGAGCTACTGGGTCATGTGTGACAGTGGCTTCAAAGGAATGTGTGTGTGTGTGTGTGTGTGTGTGTGTGTCTGTGTGTGTGTGTGTGTGTGTGTGTGTGTGTCTGTGTGTGTGTGTGTGTGTGTGTGTGTGTGTGTGTGTGTGTGTGTGTGTGTGTGCGAGTGAGTGGGTGGGGGTGGGGGGCGACGGTTGGGCCTGTGAAAAGAATTATCACTCAGCTCTGACCTCTGTTTTAACTTTGCTCAACGCTCCAGCTCTTCTTGTGTGTACGGTAGCCCAGACAGCTGTTGATTTCAGGGAAAGAGAGACAGATAGAGGGAGAGTCAGACAGAAAGAGAGAGAGATAGAGAGAGAAAGAGAGAGAGAGAGAGAGAGAGCGAGGGAGGAAAACTCATTTGTGTGAGCAGCGACTCTTTGCTGGGACCTAACTGTGCTTTTTGCAGTCCAGCAGACAAAACACAGACGTGAGCGTGAGTCTCTCCGTCTGTCCCGCCTCATGCTGCTGTTAAGCCCTCGGGTCTGTCAGGGGGACCCCGCTGGGTGGGTAAAGAGCCTGAACTGCCACTGTCCCTTTAACTCTGCTGGACTCCAGAGGGAGAGAGGGATGCAAGAAGTAAACAGAGAGGGAGAAAAAGGGGGAGTGAGTGAGAGTGGAGGTGGAGGTGAGGAAGAGTTCAGGGGAGAGACAGAAGATGAACAGAAAAGGGATGAGGCAAGAAGGTAAAAGATGGAGGGAGCAAAGAAAGAGTAGAACACAGACAGCTGAAGAGAGGAGCAGGGAAGAACAGTAGAAAAGAAAAATAAAGTATGTATGTATGAGGTGAATGACAGCCAAAGAGAGTATATGCCTTTTAGTGCAAGTTATGTGCGCGCGTGTGTGTGTGCGTGTGTGCATACACATTTCCTCCTGAGTGCAGCCTGTGTCCCCGAGGCAGAAACTGAATCCTCGGCCTGAGACTCAGTAGCTGCTGCAGAGGAGCCTGCTCTGATTGACAGCAGTGCTGCTCGTTACGACTGAGGTGTGGGAGGGTTAGTCACAGTTCAGCAGCACGCGGCCCCAGCAACACCACACCATCTCTGAGCCACATGTTCAGATCATGTTAGAATAACAACATCATCAGGAAGCTGCAGAACGTAGCCTTCAGCTATTTCAAATGGGTCACTTAAAGCTGGGGTCTGCAATTCTAATCCATTACACGTCTTTATCACATTCAGCAAATTGCTCCTTATGGTCATCTGCCTGTCCGTTCAGTAAAACTGTGAAGTTTTGAAACCCTGCCTCATGTTGGCATGAAAAGTGGCAGTGCGTAGAATCTGAGGAGATGATATTAGAAGCAAGTGGTGTCTCCTCAGTATTGCTCTACTGATCCCGCTAATTGTAGCTCTTGCTTATGTGCAGGGCATCCATTTGTAACAACTTGGACCTATTTTCTCAGCCACTTAAAGGAAGAGGGCAACAAAGCTGCCCATTTTAGGAGAGAGATATAGGGGAGGTGGTATTGGAAGATATGACTTTAGACATCTGGAGCTTGACACATATGATCTAAATGTGACATATATTGTAGCTAATGTGTGCATGTCTGTGTGTGTTGGACGTTAGCCTTGTACTGGCGGCCTCAAGGTGTACATTTTATTCATTTGGCTTTATCTTTATTTTGACTTGCCTAATAGTTTTCACTTCCATAAATCTAGCACCTTATCAATTAATTAGAGGGGAGTTGCAGCAGGAGGGAAAGCCGCCTCTGTGTTTGTGTAAGCATGGTGTTGTTTCCAGGGCTATTATCTTATCTAGGCCCTCCTGATAACTGTAGGGATTGCTTTTAGCCCGGGGGTCTTGGGTTATTTGCTAGCTGGAAGATGACTTCACAGGGGTCTGCTTTGAATAGCTGCCCAATTTTATGCCTGTGTAAAATTCCTGCGATAAGGGTTTTGGCAAGCTGACATACCGGGTTACCGCAGCTCAAACTCTGGTGCTGAGAAAGACACACTTGGATTCCCAGAGTTCAGAGCGAGGGCATCTCCCCACTGTTACTGTCAGAGGTCAGAAAAGGCAGATATGTTCCCTTTTTGAGCTGGGTTCGTCTTGGTGTTATTCTCTGTTTTCTTTCGCTTTTTCTTCCTTACATGATTGATAATGTAAACAAAGAGGGGCCTACATACACCACATATTGACAGAGCCTGCTACAACATCTGCTAACATTTAAAAGACTAATGCTCTGTCTCAAAGACTGTTATGAGCATAAGATATGAGCATTTTGGTGGTTCTCATATTGGTCAAAGTAAAACTTTGGAAAAGATTAAACATTCTGTAAATGTACTGCTGTAATGTGATGAATGTAGTAATTGTTTCAAAGTGTGAGTGTTTCAAACAGAATGATAATGTAACATTAAACATTTTAGAGTTGAGAGAGTTTTTGCATCTCTATGGTCTCCCATGCGATGTTCTCATCTGCAAAAGCACCCCACAATTTGTTTCTGTGATGTTTTCCCCTTCCCATCCCTTTTCCATCCGAGATAAACAGTTTTGAATCTTTCCTGCAACTGATGTCTCGTGTTGTCCCCTCCCTCGCCGCAGGTCCTCTGTCACGGAGCCCGTGTGAGCTGCTCCCGGTGGGGTCGGGGCACCCAGTGCAGGCCCAGCTGAAGAGCTTCACGGCGCTATCAGGCTGTGCCAGCCGGGGCACCACCTCCCTGCCCCAGGAGGTCCACATCATTAACCTGAGGAATAGCGGAGGCTCCGACGTGCCCGGGGAGAAGCCTGCCGAGGTAAGCAAAGTCACTGAGGCCACAGACACCACAGAGGGCCTCTCACCTGTATGGGAGCAGAAGACACTCTGGCACTCAGTATGTTCACAATGTTGCACATAATACACCTGTAGCACAGGAGCCAAGGCCTGTGGCATGTTCTACACCTGCACACACACACGTGAGGAAGGTGGCCAGCGCTCATTCTGTGGACGGATAGTTTCATGGCTTGTTTCTTGCTGCCTTTTAAAGAGAAAATACCAGTCCAGAAAAAAAAACCTTGATTCCTCAACAAAATTGCCCAACTTCATAACCTCATGCCCTGGCTTCCTAAACTGAGTTAATAAGCTACTCTGCTCCCCTCTGAGGCTGATGTGGATTGTGTCCGTGGCACGCCGCCATCTTAGGTGGGAGGCTCAGCGGGGGTGTGCGCTCGACAGCAGCGCTGAGATAATTGATTCTGTAATTGCTGGAAGGCTCCTCTGGCCCTGGCCGCTGGTTCAGTTCTGCTGACTGGGGTGTTTTCTGTGTTTTTCTTTTTTTTTTTGCGGGTTCCTCCCGGAGATCGGTGTAATTTTATTGTTTAGTTTATCATCTTTCAGCAAGTCTGGAGCCGGGGCGAGCTCCCTGCTGAAACTGAATGCAGAGACACAGGCACATATATGCGCACACACACAGAGACACACACACACACACACACACACACGCATGCACACACATACACACACACACACGCATGCACACACATACACACACACACACACACACACACACACACACACACACACACACACACACACGCATGCACACACACACACACACATACATTTTCACATAAATGTAGACACACAAACACATTATGTGTGCACGAGTACTTTCAAACACACTTACTCACGCCAGCATGCAAGAGCTTTTCCAAATGTGACCCCCTCTCGCTTTCAATGTTTAGAGGTCCTGAGTAATATTACCCAAAGGCAAGACAGGCAGAATAGAGCAAAAAAGGTAGAAGAAGAAGAGAAAACAAAGCCTGTCGATCAAATCTTTATGCGGAGCACGGCCCAAGAACAACAACAGTGGGGCCCCCGAAGCCGAGGGGGTCCATTGGTATGGTGAGAGTAAGCCAGAAAGAATGGAGAGACAGTTAGGAAGAGAAAGAAAAAAATGAATGAGAGGGACATTGGGCAGACACACGCTGAATAAATGGAAGCAATTGTTCAGGACTATCAGCCACGTGTATCAGGGAGACTGGTGTTCCCATTGTGGTGCATGGATGTCAGACAGTAAGTGCCACTCAGACAGACTATCTGTCCCCCTGGACAGGAGGAGACAGTGAAGGCTTCTTTCTCCTCTCCTGGGTCCAAAGTGTGCTTTCTGCATCAGGGGGGTACGGTGTCTGCATCAGGGGGGTGCGGTGTCTGCATCAGGGGAGTACGGCGTTGGCAGATTCAGGACACACACTGCTGCCTCATGTCGCACACTAGAGCTCCCCAACACCTGCCTTGACTGCTCCAGTGGCAGCTTCTAGCTGCCAGTGGACACATCTTATTTTTATTATCTGCCCACTTCATTGTATTGCTGGCCCACTCCAAAATGGCTACTGTTCCTTCAACTGGGGCCCTGCGACAGGAAGCAGAAGAAAGGGCAAGGCAGCGAAGGATTGTAAACATCCTCGGACGATCAGATTGTTGTTGAGGGCTGCGCACCGTGAGACAAAAAGCGGAGGGGCAGAATGTTATCTGCTAGTTGATTCCGGGCGGTAAACAAACGGGCTGCTATCCCCCCTCCCTGCTTCCCCACTTTTTTGCGTCCACCCATCCCTTACCCCCGCCCTCAGATCAGAAATGCAAAAAAAGAGCGAAAAAAGATAAAGAGAGAACAAAGACTGTCATCAGATTCTTTTGTGTCTGCCTGTTATCATGACAGAAGGAGCAGGAGAGATACGCAGACTTCTGCAAACAAAGATTAAAATATTTAATAAATACAAAAGCCTGGAGACAGAACAGAGGAGAAGAAGTTGCACAATAGTTATCTTCGGCTCTGTGCTTATTTTATTATTCCCAGCTTTCAATAATCAGCACGTCAAAAAAATAAATCCTGCCGTTGATTGCCAGCTGGGAACTTTGTTCACTTGGCAGGATTCTCAGTCTCTGATAATCTTTGGGTTATTTTTTCGCCCAGAGGTTTTATGTCAGGGTGGTTGGGTGGACAGGTATTGCTATGAGGTGCAATGTCCACCCCACCCCACTCCCCTCCCTCTGGAGGTCTGACACCAGAGTTAAAGAGTGGAGGGGGATCCCCTAGTTTGAGTTTCCTGAGCCGTGAATCATGAGCTGGACAAGCGCCTTCTCACAGTTACGCCTCGTCAGGGCTTTGCCGTGTCCTGGGACAGTCTGTCATAAAACCCCCCCAACAACCTGTATTCGAGTGTGAGAAACATCATGCCCGGGCCTGCCGCATAAACTCTAACACTCTGCAGTAAAAACAGAGCACCCGTCTGTGCCAAAATGTCATTTACTTTAATTCGGTTGGCAAGGTGAATCTGTTTGTGTTTGTTTTGCCGTGACGGTTGAGTTTCTTCTGTGATTCAAAGTTGAGTGTTGACTGAGGGCACTGTTTTCTTTAATTGCTCGATACATCAGTAGCAAAAAAATACTACACAGTAGTGACGTACCATTAAAGGTCTGCATGACCTGTAGTTTTCATGCTGGATTAATTGACCTCCATTTTACCCCATACAAAATTGGGCAGTTACTGTGAGTATCAACTGAGCCTGGATTAATTGACCTCCATTTTGCCCCATACAAAATTGGGCAGTTACTGTGAGTATCAACTGAGCCTTATTAAGTAAGCGCTGGAATAACAGTCTGCCAGGGGTGCAGTGAGTGGCAGCTGGGTAGGGGACCTGTCCTCCAGACCTTGGACGTCAAGCAGGAAATCAAACATTGATGGGGTTCTGGTGTCCTATTGCTGTCCCGCTCTCCCATGCAGCTGAAAGAGCTTTTGTGTGGACTGACGCGTGGATGATTGGGACATGACTAAGCTGTCAAGCACTTTAGAAGCCGTGGGGTTCATTGCTAGAGGAGTGAGCAGTCAGAGTTTCTTTGTGAGGGAGAAAAAAAAATGGCTCGGAGAAAAAAGAGGGAGAGAAATGCAAGAAAGAAAGATTTATTGTATGTATTCCCAGGCCGTTGTCACGCTGCTCTGACATGCGCTTGCACAAGGCCTCACCTGTCATTACGTAAATTGGAATCATGTGTTGTGTGTGTCTGTGTGTGTGTGTGCGTGTGTGTGTGTGTGTGTGTGCTTAATTTTCCGTCATTGTAGTCAATCAACATAGCACTTAGGGAAAGGCAGTTGGGATGAGAGAGAGGAGTGAGGCGGCGTGTTTGTGTCGAGTCAGATTATATGCGTAAGTGGGACGGAGGCTCCAACAAAGTACCCAAAATGAGGCGAGTTTTGTCTACAGACGGGCAGACAGATAAGATTGTCCCCCTAGCCGCATTCCAGGCCCAAGGTATTTGTGAGACTTTGAAATATTCGGCACAATAATTTGTGTGCCTGCGATTGGAAAGGGAGATTGGGAAAGGGGAAGAGGGTGCTTTGCAGTTCGACGGCAGTGCACAATAGAGAGATGGGTCAGAATCTGTCCAAATCTACAGGCTTGGACTGAAGGAAAGGCCCCTTGCCAAACCGCTCACAGAGCATTTTCCTGAAGTGAAGGAACTAGCAGTTTCCTCATCTCAACACCAAATTCTTTACTATCTCTACCGAGACACAGCGCATGCAAGATTGGGTGTTACCTTCTCAAATAATGACAGCAATTACAGTCAGTCCATTCAGCTTGGGAGGCAATGAAAACACTCAGAACATGCTTCCAATGAGGCCCCCGAAGGATGGCCGTCATCTCTTGACATGACTTACGAGTGGGTGCGTCATTTTTTTGTTGGCACGAAGCTGAAGAGGGGGGTTTACCGTTGAGAAGTTCTCCAGAGTAATACAGTTTTTGTTATTTTGGTTTTTTATCACGTTGAGTCCAACTTTTGTGTTTCTCAGTGTGTGTCATGTCTGTGCTGGGGGAATGGTTGTGTGATGCAATCAGAAGATGGGAAAAGTGTGGGAAAAGTATGTGGAAGTTGAAGATGGTGGTGGTGGTGGAGTGTCTCCAGTCTTTGACCCGATCTGATATGAGTTTAGTGAGGATGGGCTGAGAGACCCCATCTGAGGCCCGTATCTTGAGGCCGTTGGAGTTCCAGAGGGCGTGCGTCCGCCCTCTCGAGACTTCGTTCCGACTTATGCCCTATCACTCATGGTTGTACATGCACATACACATTCGACCCCCCCACCCCCCTCGTCTCTTTACCTTGGCTCGTTTCCAGAGGTTCTCCGTTTCTCTGCGCCTCGCTGTTTGCTCAGCACATGTAGACCCTGTTGGCAAGCTCAGACGCTCTAATGAACAAGCGCGGGGATTACAAGACCAAATGGAACAGAACATTCTGCATCGCCACACCTCCTCCCCGCCTACCCTCCGACAGACATCATGTACTTCAACACTCACTCCGTCTTGGTTCATGAAAACATGGCCCAGATATCGCTAAGATCTGTGATATCTGATTTCTTAACCACCACCCCTCCCCCCTCCGACCACAAACACACACACACACTCACAGACCTACACACACACATGCACACAAAAGGCAATGATTACACCAGTGTTGTCTGTAAATTCTTTGACAGGAGAGTAGAATAGACATAAATCTCATTTATGCACACACAGACACACTCATGTGCCTGACTGAGGAGGTATCCTGGTAGAGGGTTAGCTGCGTGGGTCATGAGTAAAAGGCCACATTCCCTCCCAGGAGAAGTGTCTGACGTCAGGAGCCTGGGAGGAGATAAGCACCGCGAGGACGCGGCCCTGACTCTGACCACCTACCACCTGAGGTTGGCCCAAGATGCAGGGCCTCTACTGCCTGTCTGTCTGTCTGTCTGTCTACAGCTTGTCCTTCATCACCCATCTATCTGTCTGTCTGTCTACCTGTCTACAGCCTGTCCTCCATGACCAATCTGTCTGTCTGTCTGTCTACCTGTCTACAGCCTGTCCTTCATCACCCATCTGTCTGTCTGTCTGTCTGTCTGTCTGTCTGTCTGTCTACCTGTCTACAAACTGTCCTCCATCACCCATCTGTCTGCCTGTCTACAGTCTGTCTACCTGTCTACAGCCTGTCCTTCATCACCCATCTGTCTGTCTGTCTGTCTGCCTGTCTACAGCCTGTCCTCCATCACCCATATGTCTGTCTGTGTGCTGTCTCTCTGCTCTTGCCAGGCCCTAGTATTGATGACTTTTGTTTTCTCCTCTTGTTTCATTTCTCTCTATTTCAATATCATTTTCAAATATATATTTTCATGTACATTTATATTTATTTGATTTACATTTAATTTATGTACTTGTTTTCCTTTTAATTATGTTTTGCTTATGTTCAGTTTATTAGTTTTCCATTTTTTTTTCATCTGTGCGACTGTCTGTCTCTTCCTCTCTCTCTCTTTCTCTCTCTCTCTCTCTCGCTCCATGTCCTTCAGCCGAGGGTTAGGGTTACTCGAGCTTGCCGCCCGCTCTCTGGATGAGTTTGTGTATTTGTGAGGAAGGGGGCATCCATGGGCCCAGACTTGCTGGGGTTTCATGTGTCCAAGCAGGCGTTGACCTTCAGCGACAGATGGAGCAGATCCTCATAAACAATCCCAGCAGCCCTGATCATGACACCCAGCCCAACAGCTTCCCAAACACAATGCTCCAAGTCATGGCACATGGAGGTGGCTATAGGGTTACTCCTTTCCTCTGCATCGACAGCTTGTTCCGCAATCCTCCCCACACACGCACTGACAAGGAGACAATGTTAGGCAGATCTGGAGGTGAGGGGAACTGAAAAGAAAATTAGCTGAGGGCGTCACGGGCAACAGATGCCGAAGTCACAGTAACCGATTCTGAAGTCACAGTAACTGAGCTCAAGTGCTGGCTGCTAATCTTTGCTTTTATTGGGGGGTGCTGAGTGAACGTGCATTATTCATGCATTGCATACATTATCTGCGACCACTTAGTCAAATATTTACTCGGTCTGTCCAACTGTGGAGTGGATCCCGGAGGGGGACTCCCGCCTCTGTCAAGGTCCTGCCTTTTAAAGTTCATTTAACGCATGACTTGCGGCAGCCCTCGATGCTTCACTTAAACCAAGACTCACATATTTTCTGCATATTTCCTCTTGTGGATCATGTGTTTGCTTATGTTAGGGAAATGTATTGGCGTAGTGTATTATAGTGTAGGGCCTTGGCGAAGGTTCATGTCCCGTACTCGTACAGGGAGGGGCTGTGAGCTAGTGCTTGTCCTGTCCTCCACGTTGCATGACACGCAACAGGGTCGAAAAAGGGAACGGACATATTTCATTGTTGTTGTCTTTCATGCTTTCATTGAATTGTATTGGGGGGGGGGGGGGGGGGGTCACTGCGCTCCTTCAGCTGTGTGTTGTGTATGTGTGTGCGTTTGTGTGTGTGCGTGTTTGTGTGTTTGAACACAACCTGGCTGAGTTTAGGGTACAGGAGGACAGCAGTGGAGAAGACGAGGGAGGGGGCAGGGAGGGGGGAACATGAAGAGGAAGCAGTGTCCCGGCCACAGAACAGTCCGCTTGTTTTGGTGTTTAGCGAAGGGCTGACAGCAGCACAAGCCGGGGTCTGTGGTCATCGCTGGACCGGCTCAAACGCTCTCTGTTGACGAGCAAGGCTCGTGGGGAATGTGTTTTTTTTCCTTCTTCATCTCTCTCTCCCCCCCCCCCCCCCCCCCCCCAGACCTTGCTATGTACTGTGTCCGCAGAGTCAGTTTACACACCAAACCCATGACCCCCCCCCCCTCCTTTTCCCTTCAAGAAGAGAATTCCAACCGCAACCTCAAACACAGCGTCCACTCAGTTCCTAGTCACCTTGGTGCGGAGTATCAGCTTGCTTGATCTCACCACATCGTTGTATGTGTAATGGAACTGTTTAGAATTTATATTGCCTTCAAACAGAACTGAAGAATTGTTTGTCATTATTTTGACATTTCTGATAGTGAATAACGGTATGGCTATTCTAACTTTACCACATTGGGGAAGAGCGATTCTATGCCATGTTCATATTCCTCCATATTGTCGATTATAGCATTTTTGCTCAGTGGCTTGTCCAGAGTTTGGGGCTTTTCTACAGAAAAGACCCAGCAAGAAAAGACTTCACCCCCCCACCCCCCCAAAAAAACAGGATGTTATAAAATGGCAGCTCCTTTGTTATTCCTTCATATTCCTGAGGTAATTACCAAACACAGGGACATGCCTCTCATTGCCGTGACATCAGGGACGTGTTTATTGCAGAGAGGACAGGAAGCAGGAAGTCAAACAGGACATTCAGGGCCTTGGCAACATCATCTAGGCATTTTTGGGGAGGGATAGGCCCTAGTCACTCTGTCTGTCTTTAAAGGTCTTGATGTTATTTATGGATATATTGAAGACAGTGGATTATGGCCATGATAGAATACGTGTCAGATCACAAGTTACAGTTAAATTGCATTGCATTGTAGAACAAACAGAATGTTCACCCACATAGTACAGAAGTTCATCATTGCATACAAGCAAATGAACACGCTCACCCACACATTCGCACACACATACACACACATGCACAAAATCACACCTGCCTCCCCAACCACCCACATGTGCACAGACACACACGCACGCACGCACACACACACACACACACACACACACACAATAGTATACAGTATACAGTATACTGTGATCACACCTCTTCAGTGCAGAGCAGCTGCAGGGTATCAGACCTACTCCACATACGCACTAAACTAACATCCCTGTGTGAAACCCCAGAGAGCAGCGGCAGACCCCTGCAGGTCTCCCTCTAACCCCCCCAACCCCACCCCACTCCCACTCACCCCACTCCCACTCTCTCCAGCCATCCACTTCCCCTCTGCAACCCTCAGAGAAATGAATGCCTTCCTGCACCATTGGACTGTGGGCACTGCTCTGTGTTAAAGAGAAAGCAGACAGCGAGACAGTGACAGAGAGAGTGAAAGAGAGTGAAAGAGAGAGAGAGAGAGAGAGAGAGAGAGAGAGAAGAGAAATGCACAGCTGCACACACACACCTCATGCACCCTGTGGCTGCTGGCCCCTGGCCAATCTCCATGGCTAAATTGGGTAATTAAGTGAAAGGCAACACCTTTGGCACTGCTGGCACACATGGGTCCGGTTGGTGGCGGCTCTCTCCCCTGTGTTGCCGTGGTCATTCACGCTGACAAATCACAAACCAGCTGGCACCGCTCTGGAAGCAAAGCACCAGTGTGAACAATTTCTACATGATGGTGGCAAATTAGATGGCAAATTGACTCAGCTGAAAGAGGCAGAGAGTGTGCATGAGTACGTGTGTGTGTGTGTGTGTATGAGAGAGAGAGAGGAAGATTATTAAGAAAACATTTTACGAGAGGGTTGCACTTGTGAAACTGACATCTTTATTTATTGATGAATAGATACAGCAGTCTGAGACTTCAAGGGCAGAAGATGGCCATAGCTTCTTTTTAAAGTGAATCAGTGAGGAGGGAGGTGAAGGATGAGAGAAAAAGAGAGAGGGCCAGAGAGAAAGAGGGAGAGGGAGAGAGAGAGAGGGAAAGAAGAAGACAGGGAGAGAGGGAGAGAGCTGTCTACATATTAGGGGAAAGTTCTGAAGGCTCCAGATCCCTTTTGGTCGCAGCTTCAGACACTGTCCATCTGAGGGCCCTTTAAAGCTCAACCTCAAAGAGACTTTACTTTCTCTCTCTCTCTCTCTCTCTCACACACACACACACACACACACACACACACACACACACACACACATACACCCCTGACCTGTTCCTTCCATTAGCACTGCCTCCACACACTGTAGCAGCCTGACTGTGGGAGTGTATCCCTGATCCCCTCTCCATCTCGTTCTCTCTGCCGCTCTCCGGAGCCCATGTGTCCCGCTGTTCCTGACACCCTGGCTCGTTTGCACACGCTAATCCTTTTGTTCCAGGTTAATGCTCTCGCTCCCACTTTTATGTACTGAACAGCGGTGACCTCATCGGTGAACGGAGTGAGAGGGAGACCAGGATCAAAGTGAACAGACCCACCTCACCCGCCCCAACCCCCAACCCTCCCCACTCACCATCTCCGCCGCCTCCATGTAGGGGATTTAGGTAGAAGAGACTAGAGAGGCCAGAGCCAGAACAGAGAAACAAAGCAGCCATTCACCCTCAATAGAGCCTTGATAAGGGCTTTAAAGTATAAGAGAGTGAAAGAGACAGAGGGAGAGGGAGAGGGAGAGAGAGAGAGAGAGAGAGAGAGAGAGAGAGAGAGAGAGAGAGAGAGAGAGAGAGAGAAAAGCTGCAGGGTGTAACAGTAACCACCAGCAGATAAGGGTAGTGTTACTGTAGTGGCACACTGGCACAAGATTAGGGGCACCTCTCACAACTTTAATGTAACCCCTGTGAAGAGGTGTGAGGGAATGGGAAAGACAGATTAAGAACTGGGAAAGAGCGAGGGATAAGGTGAGCATGACAAAAAAAAAAGTAGGGGACAGTAATAACAGGGCTAGTAATAATAACAAATGGACTTTCAGACTCAGATGACATCTAAAGGCCCATGTGCTTTAGTGGCCGAGTGCCCCTGACTGAGTGTTGTTTTATTCACCTCCCTAAAGTGATGACCTCACCTCAGGAATCCCTCTCGGTCCTCGGAGTCAGCAGCACTCGTACATTTCTCTGTTTTCATTTCTATTACTTCTCCGCACCTTGACCGAAGGGTTTCCCGATCGCTTTCCGCCAGTGCCACAAAAATAAACACGAGGTATATTTTTTTTCTCTCTTACAGAAACACGTCACTTTGTTGTCTTCTCCCGTCGCGCTCATAGCAACGGCTAGCCGTAGGGAGCGAACTTCAGCAGGCTTACCCCGGGCTCTTGCGGCACGATTGCACGATACAGCCAAAAATAAACAAGCTGGGAGTGAGACGGGGCCCAACAATCTCTCCTCTCACACGGGCCATCTCTGTCTAATCAATTTAGCCAGGCCAAACATCAAAGGGGGAGAGGCTGGCAGAGATCCAGCGTGAGCCTGAGCAGATGATTGTTTTATCAGGTGGAATTCTTAGATAGCCGTGCCCCGGGAAAGATGGATCCCTTCCCCTCCTCAAAACACACACACACACACACACACACACACACACACACACACACGCACGCACACACACACAAATACACACAACCATAGATACATGAATGTTACTCCCCACTGACACATGCACACACACACACACACACACACACACACATTCACACAGACACACATGTAGTTATATACAGCTCATCACCACAAAGGGCAAAACTGTGACCCTATGGATTCTGTAAATGGAGTGAATGGCACTCACACATTGACACCGACTTATAGACATTATACTCATGCCTGCAGTAACACATGTGCATTAACACCATACAAGCAGAACAAACAGAAACACACATGCTTATTCCATTGCACCTACACTCTCTCAGGCAAACACACACAAATATGGATGGAAAAGAACTGCTGTTTTTCTCGAGATACACACGCACACGCACATACACATACACAGACACACACACACACACACACACACACACACACACACACACACAAACACACCCTCACATACATCTGCATTACCTGTATGCTTGACATACTTTAGGGGAAGTCATTACTCTGCAGGTAATGGATGGGATGACTGTGTACCATAAACCTTAAACCTCAGCCATCTGCTGCTCATTATCGAGAAAGAGTGAGAGAGAGAGAGAGAGAGAGGGAGGGAGGGAGAGAGAGAGAGGGAGAGGGAGGGAGAGAGAGAGGGAGAGAGAGAGAGAGAGTGACTGAGAAAGAGTTCTTCATCATAAACACTCTATTTGTAAAACACAGAATACAAGTGCCTGATCTGGTCTCTGTATTTTCTTAAGTGTAATACAGGCAGGTATTATGTTAAAGCATTCATGTAGTTGTGTGAGCACCACTGTAAAAAGTCAACTCTCTGTCAGGTTGATGTAGTCAGTTGTACTAGCTCTGCTGATAAGCTAACAGCTTGTGCTGCCTCAGCGTAGTGGGGAAAAAAAATCACAATATTTTATCAGTGCAATCTCTGAATCCACTAATGAGGTCATGGCACACACACACAGACTCCAAACGCGATGCTGTCAAGAGCTCTGTCTCCACTCACCATTATCTCGGTCAACAATCTGTGAGAATCATCTGTATGTGCGCGCGCGTGCGTGCGTGTATGTACGTGTGTGTGTGTGTATGCACACATTATATAGTCTATGTGTGTGTGTATGCACACATTGTAGTGTAATGTGTTGTGTGTTCACTGCGCCTTCACCTGGCACTCCACACACTCCACTCTCTGGATCCTTATCCACGCTGAGGGGCTCTATCATACCCCATCTCCCCCGTCTCCCCCCCCCCTCCCCCTGGGGCAGTCTGATAACTGTCTCTGTGCCTGGGGAAGGAGGGTGGGGGCTCCAGTAGAGAGGGCCTCATCACTCCAGATCAGTCAGGTACAGAGATAAGAGCAGACGACAAGCCCTCCTGCACTTTCCTAGCCCTCCCTTCCACCTCCGTTTCATCTCTCCATCTCTCCAGCTCCTTCCCTCTTTCTCTCCCTCCTTCTCTCGCTCTCTTGTTCTCCCACCCGGCTCTTGATCCCCCCCTCCATTCTCCTGCTGCAGTGATCCGGAAAGAACCAAGATACAGAGGAATATACACTCACACAGAACACACACATACACACGCACAAGAAGGACACACACTTTCAAGACACACACAAAAATGAGCACACACATGCTGTACACTGACACACGATTTTTACATACAGATAAAATGTTTTCAACAACAAGGTTAGGTTTGTTCCTCAAAAACACACTGACAGATATACAGTGAAGCACGCACACACACACACACACACACACACACACACACACACAAACACACACAAAGACACATAAATGCACTCACGGGCACACACACACACACACACACACACACACACACACACACACACACACAAACACACACAAAGACACATAATGCACTCACGGGCACACACACACACACACACACACACACACACACACACACACACACACACACACACACACACACACACACACATACTTAATTTGATTTAATCTGTGCATTCTTGAAAAACCCTATCTGACCATAGCAAAACTTTGTGGGCAAGATACCCCCCCTTCCCCTCACTCCCTCCCCCCCCCCCCCCCTCCCTTCTTAGATTCTTGGCCCTCAATCAAAAAAACCTCCAACTGAACTTTTGCCTTTCTTCCTCAAAAACATTCTGTCACTCCTATTAACACACCATGCCACTTCTGCTCTCAGAGCCACTTTAATTTCCCTCCAGTCCCATGCATTAACTCATGTTCAAATTGCATTAAGGAGACATTCTGTCAAACCGCTCCGACTCACTACATTTCCTTTTGTGTGTGTTAGGAATTAAAAAAGCAGCGGAAAGCGACAGGTTGAGGCTGCCAACGATTTCCTTCTAGGGCCCACTTCAGAGAGCCTTTGAAGAGGCTGAGGTTTACCTTTCAGCCTTCTGCTTTCCTCTCCTCGCCCCTTCGCCAAACTGCGCAGTCCTTATACTGCCACCAGCCTCCCTACATGCCAGGACCTATTCCATTACTCAGTGTAAAACATTGTGTGTGCTGCCTCTCATCAACCTCCTCTTGAAAATGAGCTGGTTCACCAATACTATTTGCCTGGATTATGTGTGTGTTTGTCTTTATGTATCAGTGTGTATTTGTATTTGCTGGCGTGTGTGTGTGTGTTCGTGTATGTGTGTTTGTGTGAATACTTGTGCATGTGTCTGTATGTGTGTGTGTGTGTGTGTGTGTGTGTGTGTGTGTTTTAGTGATTAGCATTTCTTCCAGGCTAATTGGAGGATGTTTTGAGTGTTCCCTGTGAGTCAGTGAGGGGGCCTGTCGGGGACGGTAATGAATTCTGTCAATAAAGGAAATAGCCCCGCTTCTGTATGGGTGCAGTCCCACCTGAGGCACGGGTGTCAGCCTGAAACGTCTGACAGACAGACAGAAGGGCTTATTTATCGTTCCTCTTCTCACTCTCTCTCTTCTCTCACTCTCTCTCACTCTCTCCCTCTCTCTCTGTCTCAGAGACGAAGCAGCCATGAATCATTCTTATTACACATCACACTTTGTCTTCTGGACCCGTTGGCAGCACCGATGCCACAGGGGAAAGAGGCATGTGTGGCGTGACAGGCCCGGCCTGGAAATAAACTATGAGCTTGGCAGTTCTTTGGCGCTGATGGCATGCCTCTGCCGTTGACGTTTTGATTGGGATTTGTTTATTGGTCATGGCCAACAGCCATGTGAAGGTGCTGAGGTGGGTGGTGCGGTGTGTGGTGTAGGTGCACACAAGTGAGTCGGAGGTTGGAGCTCTCTTATCCGCTCTGTATAGAATAGTTGTGATCATTGGAACCGCCGTATAATCGTGCTGTGGTAAATCATGCAAATTTACTTCAATCATTTTGAGACATTTTTGTGTACCTTGGGTGCATAATTAACTCTGTTGGACAAGGGTTTGTGCTGTGTAGGGTTATGATCAGGGTTGTTGACATCAGGCATTCATTTGGTGGTTCCTGAATTGATTGTGCTTGGTATTGATTAAATTACCGTTGTCTTAAGCTTAACTGATCTGGCCTGATTAAGGTTGGTTTGGCTGGTTTTTGATAGCTGATTTGGCCTGATGGATAGGAGTGATGGTGGCTGATTGCAATCGCTGATGTTTTGGATCGCCATGTTGACATCCTCAGCAGACCATGTCCCACTCCCCACGCCTCTGTGCACATCTGCCCCCTTCAGTGCTGCCCATGCCTGGGCCCTCCCATCCGCATACACATGGGTCCGCCTGGGCTCTGGGCCCCGGCCTGCGCTGAACTCCCTTTGTTTTGACGGCTGCAGCTGTCATCCGTGGCTGGTGTCTCTGTCCCACTGCAACCTGATCGGCAGCGGCCGGGCCAGACAACAGCTCCCTCCCCCTTCCCCCCACCCCACCGGCCAATGCACTCTTGCACTCCCATCGTTGCACGCAACAACAGCCCCCCGAAAAACACACATCTCCGCATCTCCGGACCCCAACATGGCCATGACCAGTCAGTCATCCGTTGTTATTCAGCTCACAACCCTGCGCACATCCATCTCATAACATGTCTTCCTGTCTGGGCTCCTGTGCAAAGCTGCGCTGGCTTTGGGAATGCCATCCGGTACCCTGTCCCAGCTACATCCCGTGGGCAATTGGATCTGCTTATCCCTGTCTAGCCGTCCCCAGGGGCCTAGACCTTCACATTTATCAAGAGTGTCTTTGGCATCTCCTTAAGGTCAACCTTGTCCTCCTTCTGGCCTTCTGAGATGCTGCTTCTTAAACACCTGTCAATTAAGTCATACCATGCCACAAAAAAATCAGAGGCGTTTCAGTTGTAATTACTGCACTGTGTCTCTACCTTGGACTTTGTGGTTCACCTTTGGGGTACTCCCTAAATCACTCCTGCAAAGACTGCTGTCTACCTCTACTCTGGAGTCATGAGCACCACAGCTGGTTTCTTTTATTATGCAGGGTGTCTGGTCTCAGTCTGTGTGTGTGGAGAAGTGTGTTTGTGTGTATTTGGGACCAGAGAGCTTCCTAGTACACAGTAAACGGGCTCAGTAAGTATGGCAGCACTTGGTGTAGACTCAAGAAATCAAGCTGACATTTGTCCAGTTCTCCACAGGAGTTCTCCATCTTCACTATGAAGCCAGTGGGGTTGTTCTGTCGGTAAATAACAAAAGCATTGTGGTTTCCCCATGGTGACACTTAATGCGCTGTCTCAGACCGGTTAATTGGCTGAATGGGTCCCATGTGATCTGTCCAGCTTTCTGCACCTAGTTTTGTCAGAGAAACAAACCTTTTCCCAATTTCTGTATTTACTCCCTCCCTCTCTCTCTCTCTCTCTCTCTCTCTCTCTCTCTCTCTCCTCTTTTTCCATGCGTTTTTCTCCTCTGTTTGATTTCTCTTCTGTTTCCCTTGTTCTTTCCACACTGGGAGTTCAGAGCATTGCTTTGGCCAGACTAATTTGCTTTTCCCAATAGCAGCAGCCACCTTGGCTTGCATCGAGCCTGTTTATGCCTTCTCGGAATGACTCCATTTGGAATAGTTTCTGTCTGATGCTGAAATTCCACAACTTTTACAACCTGGAGAGTTTTGAGGTCAATGCTGTCCCCCCCCCCCCCCCCACACACACACAAAAAAAAACATAAGAATCCTTCTTACTTAATTCTCGTCCTTCCTCTCTCATCTCTCCACTCTTCTACCTGTCTGTTTGTCTTTCTTTAGCTCTTCTTTTATTGCAGTTTTTTCATGGGCCAAGCACTTTGCTGGGATGCCAAGTGAATATGAACAGGTAGGGCTTTTGGACAGGATCTCAGGATTAGAGTTGTCTCTGCTGGGCCGGGGGGTGGGGGCGAGGCTTAGGCAGATTAGTTAGTCATCTAAAAATGTTCCACTGAGTACAAATATTAAGAAAGACAGACAGAAACAGACAGTATGTGCATGTGTATCTGAGAGAGACAGAGAAAGAGAGAGAGAGAGGGAGAAAAGGAGAAAGAGAAAGAGAAAGAAAGAGGGAGGGAGAAGGCTAGGAAAGAAGTGCAGGATAGCAGGAGAGAGAGAAAATGGACAAGTATGATGAGATGCTATTGGGCCTGCTGTAATGTTACCCAAGCATTTGGGCCTTATTCAACTGTTTGTGTGAGAGCGTCTGAAAGCGTTTTTGTGGGGATGTGCGAGTATCTGACTCACTGATGGTGTGTGTGTGTGTGTGTGTGTGAAAGTGAGTTTGTTTGTGTGTGAGTGTGTGCAGCATCTGCCAAGTTTTCTGTGAGATAAGCGCCCTGTAATTTCTTCCATTCTCCAACCTCTAAAGGCCTCTTATTATAAGTATTGGAGCACTTTTATGGCTCTCTTTACTAACACTCTCATTTGCAGTTTCGCAACCACACACACACACACACACACACACGCACATCCACACACACACACACACACACACACACACACATAGAGATAAGTTAAGCTGATAGACAGCTTCTGCCATTCTCTCTCTTGCGCTTTCACTTTATATCAATTCTCTTTCTTTCCTTCCTTTTACCTTTCTTCTTTCTCCCTTTTGTCTCCCTACTCTTTCTTCTTTCCTTCCTTCCACCTTTCTCTTTGCTCCCTCTTTCTCTCCATCTCTCTCCAGTTCTGAGTGTTTTCCTCCTGGGCTCTACTGCAGCAGCAGTCAGTCTCACCTCCTGTTGGGAGAGACTGTTGATTTACGCACAGTGAGCCTTTTGAGAATGGACAACAGGAGATATTTCATGGGCAGTCTTGGTGGGGAAGACATATTGTGGAGTGTTTTTGGGTAGCAGTGTAGGGGGAGAGATGCTTAGTTTAGACGGGGCCCTGGCCATGCCAAACAGAGGAACCACATGGGGGGGGGGGGGGGGGGGGGGTTATGAGTGGGATCATAGGATAAAGAGAACCAAACTGTCTGTTTGTGTGTCCAAGAAAATTGTTTAACGTCTGGTCTGGTCCGCTTCTCACCCTGGCTCGCTCACGCACACGCACACAGCATCCGCGCACACACAGTCTCGCGCGCACACACATGCAGAGAACAAGAGCAAGCACCACGGTGCCAGAGAACATATCGGCACAAGTGTGAGAACGGTTCATGTTCTAAGTTCACGCACCGGTAGTGCCCCCCGCTTCACATGTTGCGGAAAATACAGCACAGATATTGGATCAGCTTTTCCCTGTGGATATCCCCAGCATGTTCGTAGTGAACTAAAATATCTCTGAAGCGGGGAACGATCCAAACCTCAGTTAAGTCTAGGAGCACGTGTGTTGGTTGCAAATGCAGCATGGTCCACAGAGTCAGGGGGCCGTCTCCAGGAGACGCACATCTGGAGATGGAGAGACATGTTGGGCAACTCATAAAGAGTCGCTATTCCTCACCACTGAAGATGCGAGTGACGCCTGTGCCGTGCCTGAAGGGGCCGTTCGGAGCATTTCATGGAGTAACATCATTAGAAACACACAGACACAACACTGGATCTGACACGAAACAACACCATGTGTTTCTTTGATTTTGTTTGTTTTTTTCATACGCAGATTTTGTACGGAAATTGAGACCAAAGACATCAAAGAGGTCAGGAGAAAGGGGGACTTTGTCCTGCTGTGTTTTCCTCGCTGATGGACTTACCTTGATGTTGATGGTGACAGATTGAGTTAGGGATGCTAGGGGCAAGCGGGTAATGTGATATGGATGCCTGTCCGAGCCGACAGAGAGGATCGTTGGGAACGAGGAGGGAGCTCACATGCAGCCGGGTGGCTAATGTGATTTGTTTGCAAATTGAGTTTGGAATGAACCGGAAAGTGACAAAAAAGGGGAGCATGATGAGGTTACAAGATCATTTACAATTCACAACTCAACCCCTCCACCATTTCCCTCTGTCGTGATTTATTCTGAAAGTCATTCCAGTAAATGAGCCGTTTTGAGAGTTGGATGTGTGCGCGTCTGGTTGGCCCCTAAAACAGGCTGATAGTGGAGCTGCATTCTTTTTAAAAAGGTAGAAAGAGCTATGAGGTCGTGGCTATTTGTCACAGTGATGACGAAGACTCCTAAATCAAAACATGTCTGGCACTGGAGTTGGATTTCAGTGAGAAGGGGAGGCCTTAAATCACCGGGCTAAATTTGGTCCTTTGGGCCCACCGAAGGGGCTTTGGCCCTGGGGCAGTGAGGCACAACAGCAGTCCCCGAGGTGCAACTCTGCCTCCTGTCACCAATGTGCTGCTGGGATCCATTTTATCTGACAGTCAGGAACAGCAAGGAAGCTTCTCTCTCCACACGATAAGGTACTTTTTCCCCCTCCCTTGAAGCGTCCTCATATTGGTTGAAGGTTAGTTTGTTCTGGCGTTTTCTAACAAAAGACCCTCTGTGTGAAAGTTCAAATACCACAGAGGCCACATACTATTACTGCTCTGCTAAGAAAAACATGGTCCATGCTTCAAGCTGCCAGATTATCAGGCAAGTGAATGCATAAACAATTGCCCCCCCTTCCTCCCCTTCCCTAAAAAAAGAAGAAAGAAAACAGAAAACCACTGATAAAGACGAAAACAAGAGCTGGCGCAACAAGCCCGGCCATTGCTCCAGAAGACGTCGACCCACGAGGCCCCCTGAACTGCCCCCTGAGAAAGGGAAAGTGTGAGAGCGGGCAAAAGGGGGGAGGAGGGGGCTAGGGGTCATGATGGGGCATGTTTGGGAAGGTTGTGGGACCACAGCTCACTCACGGAGGAAAGCTCCGGATGACACTTCCTTGCGCTCAGAGAGTTTCGGTGGACCTCGCGTGGGCTTCCTGCGCTTCGTGAAAGTGCTCTTTGTATTCTTCTCCTGTACCGTGCACTCAGTGCTGCTCTCCCCCCCTCTCCTCCCCTCCCTCTTGAGCACCCCGCCCCCCTCCCACAACACTGCCTCTTTCAAGATGTTCTGCTAAATAATAATTTTTTGGAGGAATATTGTCAGTACCAAAAGGAAAAGGAGTCTTCAGTTATGATGCACCCTACCGTTTTACTGTGTGTGTCTGCCACATAATTTAATGAACATAAGTGCTTCATAATCCCGCCCATGAATTGGAGTTGCCCAAGAAGAACCACATTTGCAGATGCACATGACCTGCGGTCTTAAATCTTCTGAATGACTTCTGTTGACTTAAATGCCTAATTTATGACTCAAAACCTCACTAGTATTAGACAAAGAACCATAGAATTAGCTTGCACAATAAATGACCGGAGGTTGACTTCCTTGGAGGATGTGCTGCAAAGGCTACTTAAGTATGCTGAACATACTAATACCACTGTAACCTGCATATATTCCATGTCTAGAAAGGGCCTACAAACAGACATGGGGTAATCAAGCCTAAAGCAAACCTGTAGTTTGGAGCCAAGCATGACCAGCTTCAAATTAGCATACAAATACCTCACAGTGGTGAGGAAAAAAGCCTGTATTCTTTTTTTCCTTTTGACATTTTTATACATTTCCACGGAGGAGTTTTTGTCATTTCTGAATTCACTTCATTAGGCATATACATGATCAATCCCTACTTGTTACTGTGACTGGAGACTGACTTATGTGCTCAACACTCCATCTTGAATATCTGCATACATATGGTATCCACTTAACATAAGTATACACAAAAATGAATCTATCTGACTGACAAATTTCAACCGGACCAAAATGCTAAAGGTAGATGAGACGACTGGTTGACCTTGACCCTGAGGGAAAAATCAGTGTAAATATGGTATGTCAGAGTGCACTCAGTCTAATGGCTATGTTCATTTCTCTCCCTTCTGTCCAGGTGTCTCTGCACCTGAAGCCCATCCAGTCCATCCAGGTCCACCAGAAGGCCCTGGTGTTTGTGCTGAACTCCCCCCAGCCCGTCACCTGGAGGCTGAGGACCGAGAACCTGGCCCCAGCAGTCAAACGCACCTTTCATGTGAGTCTCCTGCGATCTGCTGATATCCTCACACACACACTCTCTAGGGGATCTGTAAAAAGCTCTTTCCCTGTTAAACACACACACATACACACACACACACACACACTGACACACACACACACACACACACAACACACACACACACACACACACACACACACACACACACACACACACACACACACACACACACACACACACACACACACACAAATACATATGCACTCTCTCTCTTCCAATTCTCCTCTTTCACAAGCAGTATTCACTCTTTTTCCTACTTTCTCATGACAAATTGAGAAGTCAGGAAAATCGGCCAAGCGTGCACCATAATCCGGAATCATCATCCTTTTCTGTGTTCCAGTCTTTGTTTGAGTACATGTGCATTCTGTACATATCTGCATAAACAGAGACGCTGAGTGTAGTATGGGAGTGTATGTGCGTTTGAGAGTGTGTGTTTGTGTGTGTGTGTGTGTAGTGCAGGAGGCAGGTTAAACACAGGCCTGAACACTGAGCGTAGTCTGTGTGGATGCTAGACCACAGGTTGGAGGCGGATACACTGTGGTCCAGACTGTGCTCTTTAAACAGCTGCCATCAACACACACAGCTGAGGTTTGGCAAGCAGTTCTGTCTGCTCCAGTACCTACTCTTTTCACTTCCTCGCACACACACACACACAATTACAAACACACACACAGGCACACAGACACACTTACAAACACACAGACACACACAAACACACATTTATTTTCTGCCCTTTTCTCTGCCTCTCTATCTCTCGTTCCCTCTCTTCTCTCTTGATCACACACTCACTCTCGCACACACTGTCCCAAAGCCCTCCACACACAAAGACCCACTCTTCAGTTGGAAATCGCTGCTGCATTGAAGTTATTAACTCCAAATCCCAGCCCTCAGCTCAGGCATTACTGTGTGTGTTTGGAGGGTTATTTACAACTGAACTGTTCAAAGTAGCATAGAACACAGTACCCATCAGAACTGCCCTGCACAGCAGAAGTCTTCCACAGCCTCTGCAGGGACCTACTGACCAAGCTGTCAGGCGGCGTGATGCGGACTGTTGTTGTTACGCCAGGCAGTCCGAGGGGGGCGTCGCCGTGGAGACGTCTCAGCCGCAGAATAACGGACAGCCCGGTGTTTACCCCAGCAGATAAAGCCAAGGAGTGAGATCAGCGTTGTTGGCACGGTGTCCCCATGACAACGTCATTGTTTTCCAGTCAGGCTTTTGAAACACTGAGCGAAACACGCTCTGTCTATCTGTCTTTCTCCCCCTCTCTCTGTCTTTCTCTCCCTTCCCCCCTCTCTTTCTCTCTCTCTCTCTCTCACTCTCTTTCTCTCTTTTTCTCTCTCCATTCTCTCCTACTATGAATATCTCCCTTTCCCTGCTCGTGTTTGTTTCTTTCGGAGTGTGCATCCCCCTACTCTACCGTCTTAGAGAGGCACAAGCTGAGGGAGTGCGGAGGAAGCCAGTAAGCCTCACCCCTACCCAAGCCCCCTGGATGGGATAACTGGCCATATTTAGCCAACAGAGCGGGAGGCCTGAGGCCAAGAGGACTTAGGTAGAAAATGAAAACGCAGTGGACTCAGGTATCTAGGGCTTAAGCCCCTATAGGCCATGAGAAAATCACGCTGAAATGAGTTTGAGAGGCCCATTCCTAAACTAGACACACTGGCGCTGTCTATTCCCCGACACAGACACGCAGAGATAAACATACACATGTGCACGTTCGTATGCTCAGTACACACACACACCGGTAGAAATGGAGGGACAAAATGCATGCAGTTACACTCATGAGAAACAACAAACATGGGACAAAATGGGCATGCAACCATATAGATAGAGTACACACACACAAACATCTGTTCACACTGACACACATGTGCACAAACTTCAAACAAGGCACACACACACACACACACATACACACACACTCCTATCTCATCTTGTAAGCCTGCTTGTTTGCCCATCCTGATACCAGCTCTTCAGTAGGGCTTTCATGTAGCTGCCTCACTGCTCAGCAATAATCATTCTCAAATGTGCGCCGATACCGTAGCATTCCCCAAGAATGCAACGGCGGGCATCACTATTATTTCCATATGTCCTGACGTGATAGACA
>NC_045161.1:13137151-13167151 GCF_900700415.2 Clupea harengus | reverse complement strand
GGGGTGGGGAGCTGGGATAATGGGCTTGGTGTGGAGGCCTGACTCCTCTTCAGAAGCAACCAGCAGCCCCTGTGAAGCTGCCTTTTGCGCTGGGATTCAGAGAAACGGCAGAAATTGGTGCTGCTTGGGCGTAGTGCAATTTTCCCTGGTAGCCCGAATTACTTCTCGGCGGTTTGCCAGCTGCTGAGAAGTGGATGCCGGGTGTCAGGAAGCCCCAGCCGGTGCTTTCTCAGCACAAACGCAATCGTAAAGCCTTCCCGCTCGTTGCTTAACGGCTGTGCCGCATCTGCCGGGCTTCCCTCAGACAGCCCAGAGGCCTCCCCCACCTTTCCCCCTCTTCCACCCTCCACGTGCATTTCCCAGTGAATCCACAAAAGTTAGCTCACAAGGACGCGCAAAGTTTCCATGAGTCGCACCTCGCTGCCGGATCAGACGGAAGGCCCCAGTGAGCGCATCGGTTGAACATGAGCTCATCTCACGGAGTGAGCCCAGGACTAATCTCTCGTCTGGAGCTGTTTGTTTCCAGCCGGAGATAAACAGGGGAGATTTATGTGTCCGGGTGGGAGAAGGGGAATGTACCAGAGTGTAATCATGTCTCTTTCTCTGTCTCACTCTCTCTCACTCTCTCTCACTCTCTCTCTCTCCCTGGAGTGTGAGCCAATGAGGACTCGTTACTGTACGCACAAGCACTCATCAATCACATGATTTGGTTTATCTTTCACACACTGATGCAGATAGAGTGTCACACTCCACATATGTATGAGTGTGCACACACACACACACACACACACACACACACACACACACACACACACACACACACACACACACACACACACACACACACTCACACACACACACACACACACACACACACACACAGACACACACACACACACACACACACACACACACACACACACACACACACTAACACACTCACACACACATACGGTTTCTATACTCACAGGTTTCCACGGTTCTCTCCAAAAAACTGTACGTTTTAAGATGAATCCAATCATGTGATACTGTGTAAGACAATACACATACGTTACCATAACGTTTCTTATCAACCAGAAACAACCCCAGTCCAGCACAGCATGACTCATTACAGGCCTACTAGTTTAGGTTTTCTAACCAAGGATGTGCCCCATCTTCAACTAATGCTAACAAACTCAACTAAATTTAAGGTAACATATTGTCATTGCTGCTGCTGCAAGACACATGTGCTGATCTTTGCACTTCCAGTGAGATAATCTCGTCTTTTGATGCAGTGCACTCCTCAGCAGTGTCTGGCCTTGCCTCATAAATCACATCGAGGTGTAATTCATGAAACTGGAATTGCACAAAGGAAAAAAAAGCACACTTGATTAACATGCCGAACTCTGGTCCAATAAAGATTTGCTCCGAGTCGACGAGCAAGCAAGTCTGAAGGGTTTGCCGTTACCGGGCATCTGTCTCCCGGAGCTTTTAAAGTCGGGAGCGGTAAACATTACTCACCTCGCGCGGTGCAGGACCGCTGCCCGTTTGCATGTGCGAGGCCCGGGCACAGCACTGGGAGCCTGGCCCACGGCGAAGAGCAGTGGGTTTGGCTCGCGTCGCCGCGTTGTGGCCTCCCTAATGCTTTCTTACTATTACCCGTTTGGAATTCTTGTGGGTTTGAGACGCACTCGGAGGGCCTGGAGCTAATTTTGTGTTTCTCAAAGCTCGCCTTTCTAATTCCCTGCGACTAATTATGGCCCTGTTCCCCCCGCAATTAAATCGATAAACTCTGTCAAATTTTTGCACGGCTGCCAAAAGAAACCCTCCAACATCCCACCCCCTCCTCTTGTTTCTCTCTCTCTGTTCTCTCTCTCTTTCCTCCTTTCTTCCCTTGCTCTGTCTCTCCATCGCCTTTAACATGCCAGGCCTTTCAGCCAGCTTGTGCAACACCGAAACAGTGAGGAACTCCATCTTCCCGTGGTCTGTTCTTCCTGCCTGGAGTGGAAGGTGGGTGCTAAAAATAAAAGCCCCCGTATGCACTTGGATTCATTGACTGTCTCTCGCTCTCTCTTTCTTCCTCTCCATCTTTCTCACCCTTCCTCTCTCTCTCTCTCTCTCTTTCTCTATTGCTTTCCTTCATCCCTGAATGTTTTATTATTTGTGGTGCGTGTGCCAGGAACGCTGAGAGAAGCAACCAGGGGTCAGGCAGATGTTCCTAACTGCGCGGGGGCTCAGAGCTCTGCAAGCGTGTGTCTTAGAACGAAAAAGAAAAAACAAAATGAAACTAAACGAAAAAAGAAAAAAGAATGAGGTGTTTTATCACGTCGCAAATCCTCATTTAGAACAATGTGTTTCCCCTGCTCTGTCCGAAAAACACACAACCCTGCTCACACACAGTTCTGCAGCCGTTGGGTCCAAGCACTGACCTTCTGCTTGATGAAGTTGGCCGCCCAGCTGCTCTATCAGCTCAGGGGTGTGATGTAATGTTTTAATTGGGCCTGCCAGCGGGTGACGGGCAACTTTATCGCCCCCCCCCCCATACGCCACCCCTGTGTGTCGATAGGACACCTTTGGGAGACGGGTGTCGTGGGGAGGGGGGCCAGAAAAAACAGGTCGGATGGAAATCTAATGAGGTAGGCTGTCTAGACCGTGTGCTTGGCCGCGGAGCTGGAGCTGTACTGAGGAGTGTTTTTTTTTATTTTTTTATTCTTTATTTCTTTTCTTTTTCCTCGCATAGCACATGTGAATGTTTATCGCCCTGAAATGAAGCATATGGGTTGAGCTCCATTAAGAGCCAAAGGGGGTGGTCTCTGCCGAACGAACGGACGAATGGCTGAGCGGGCGAATGAACACACTCCCTGGCTCAGCCCGGCTGCCAAAAAACAAATCAGCACCTCATCAGAGGCCACCCTGCCCTCCCTCACACACTCTTGCTCTTTCTCTCAGTTTTTCTCCCTTCTCTCTCCCTCTTTCTCTGCTTCACATATCACAGCTGGCTTTGCACTCACTGTTTTCCTCGTAGCCATATGTGTCCAATTTAATCACACTTTGGAGGTGAAATCTCTCCATTTCAATTTTGGCACTGGAGACGTAAAAGATGGACATTTGACCATATGACAGTTGCTTTTTTACACACACACAAACACACACACAGCACACACACACAATGCACTTGACTTGAACTATGAACAGCACATGAGCCAAACTCGGCCAATTGTTTACGCTGTGTACCATGAAACCATAACTGTGTCATATTCTTTAGAGAAGGCAGAATGTTTTGTGCGGTTCAAGGGCCGATGGTGTTGTTGTTTTCGCGTCCACTGGGAAAACTGCCCTTTTCAGGCCCGATCCGTGGAGCTGATGCATCATAGGATCCAGATGGAGAGAGATGATCTCCTTGTGCATGTGTACGTATGTGTGTAAGAAGGAGAGTTTTGGTTTACACACTTGTTTATCTTAGCATATGCCTCTTCAATTTGCTGTGTGCAGTCTGGCAAAACCCACTCCAGTCCAATAGCGGCCATTTTGAGAACAGTTGCCCCACCCCCCCACCCCCAACCCTCTCCTGTTGCTGACGCACAATCGGCTGTTACATAAACAGTGGAAACCAGACACCTTATTGTGTAAGGAAACCATGTGTGAGAATACAGACAGCCTGTTTGGAGGGGCTTTGAAATAACGTGATCGGAGTGTGAAGGATGTGTTTTGGCATGGCCGCAGGTTTAATTTTGAAAAGGTCTGTTCATGCCGTTCCCTCTTCTTCTTCTTCTCCTCTCTCTCCCTCGCTCCTCTTCTCATCTCGCCTCGAGTGTGTCCCTTTCTTTATTGGTTTCAGTCTTTCTGTGCAGTTAAAAGTGCCGAGCGCTAGCAGGTTCAGGTTTTACTGGCATATCTTTATCAACAGAGAGATCATTGTAAAGGCAAGACGTATAAGTCTCCCTGTCAGCCAAATAAAGGATACATCTCCTCTTGTGAATCTCTTTAAGACTTGAAACTTACTTTTTGGGGATAAAAAAAATATTTAATATATTACTTCCAGATTCATGCATTTTATAGATATTTCACACCAAGATTTAGTTTTGACTGTTTTGTGAGGTTAGATATTATACAGACTACCTTGTAGACTATATACTATATAGAATACCTTAAACAGACTACCCACCCCTTCCTCTCTTTTTTTGCAAAAGATGGATATGGCACTCAGTTGACCACTCCTGTCGTCAATCATTTATACAAAGCAGTCATTGGCCACAGACAGACATTAGTAGACCAGTCAGTTGAACAACCTCCCTTTGGTGTAAACCTGTTACTGCTTGCAAAGATGTGTGTCCGTATGAGTGTTTGAGAGAGAGAGTGTGTGTGTGTGTGTATGTGTGTGTGTGTGGTGTGTGGTGTGTGTGTGTGTGTGTGTGTGTGTGTGTGTGTGTGTGTGTGTCTGTGTGAGCCCATGATTCACACACCTCTGTGTTTTCCTGACTCCCCACAGGTGTCGGAGGGCTCAGAGGTGCAGTTTGAGGTGGGGAACATCTCTCTCTCCTGTGAGGTGAAAAAAGAAAACCTTCCTCATGGCAACGAGCACCTCTTGACCTGGGCGGAGGGGAGATACAAGGCCATCACCTCCTTCTCCGAGCTGAAGATCGCGCACGATGTCTACATCAAAGTGGGCGAAGGTATGTTGTAGAGAACTGTAAGTTATATTTGGTCTGATCTCAAGCTATAAGACATTGCATACATATAATACATACATACAGACATATATATATGAATATTAATATATATATATACATCATTTCATCTCTTTCTCAGTCTCTCTATCCACGCCACAATAAACTGACTGAAGTCAGCCTTGATTGTCTCCCTCTCTTCCACGTCTGTCTAGCTCATACACGCAAAAGTCATTCAAACACACACCTACTCACACACACATGCACAACGCACACAGGAGGGAGCACATCCACTTGCCTCGAAGGCAGTACCACATTCCCTCACTTATGCCTGAGGGAGAGTTTTACACCTTTTCCTCAAACAACGTTTCCCAACGCATGACAGGCCCTCCCTGCCTCGCTGGCAGAGCCTCAATCAAGGCAATCCCCTCACAGTAACTCACTCTCAATGGCAGCCATTGACAGCCAGCGCTCTAACTGGCCTCTGGAGTACTAAAGCCTCCCCTCAGCTGCACCGGCCGCTCGCTCAGATCTCCATGGACTCACAGTCACGTCTCAGGAAAAACTTTTATCTCACTCTTTTTCTGTATCTCCTTCTTTCTCGTTTTGTCTTGTTTTATTTCTTGCTAGCTCTCTTTCTAGTCTTTAGCTAGCTAGTCATTTTCTCTATGCCTGCCGATCTCTCTCTCTCTTACTCTATTCCTCTTGTCTAATCAGAGGCCTGGCCCTCACCTCTTGCCTTTGACTAGCTGCCCGGTGCTGGCTGAGCTGGTGAACCGAGAGATGGAAACACTCGGTGAAAAGAAAGAAAGAGAGAGAGAGTGGATGCAGCATTTGATTACTAGCTTGTGTGAGGGCCTTGGGCCAGGCCTCTCAGATCAGTCCACTGAGCTAAGAGGAGGGGGGTGTAAGCTATGGAAAGGTAGAGGAAGAGTTCAGGTGCCAAAAGCGAAAAGTTGTTTTAGTGAAAGTTGGTGGAGTGGCTTCCTGTTTGAAAGAAAAGCAAAAAATGGTGAACCAAAATAAAGCTTTACACAATACACAATACACAATACAATACAATACAATACAATACAATACAATACAATACAATACAATACAATGAAAAAAGACCGTTTTGTTCCTTGTTCTTCTTGCACTTCCTGAAAATACAATAAACAAGGTACAATGCATAGAGGAGAGACTTTGCTTGCAGTTTATGTCAGATAGGAGGGAGGAACCTGGTATTTCCACTCCCACCTACATGCAGCCTAATTTGACTGCTTCAAACATCCTTTTCAAGCTGTTAAAATGATCCTTCATGAACCAGTGGACTGTGCACTGCTTATCTCGACTGCAGCCTACATTCTGAGACTCAAAACTCATGGTTACATCATCTGTACTATAATTCACACCTAGCTGAATTTCAACAGAAACCATGAGCCCTGTGTTATCATATGATCGTTCTCTGGTCTCCTGAGTGGCTCACAGCTTCTCCAGCACTGCACGCCTGGAAAAGGGCCTCACGTTCCTGCTCTTCACAGCCAGGCCGTGGTGTTCTTTTTTTTTTCTAAACTGTAAACTGTGGAAGGTATTAATGGTTTTAGCAAACGTGGGCCGCTGTAAGATAAGCGCGAGTGGAAAGTAACTGTCACGGGCACGAGAGGTGGAGGAGGGTTAGGGGGGGGCAGAGCTAAACCAGAGCCGGCGGCCTCCTGCAGCAACTCCAGTGGGGCGTGTAAGCGCCGCCACCGCCGCCGTTTGATGTGACCGATGGGGTCCAATGAGGGGGTTGGGGGTGGAGGGGGTGAGGCTCTGTCCTCAGGGGGCCAAGTGTGATTTATCTGCCCCCGTGCCCCGTCGAAGGCTGAAGGTTTTACTCGTTCCGACCAATGGCAGAGAGAGAAGTTGTCCGCCCTCGTCATTAGTCACCAACCCAGCGGCGGAGCATATGTTAGGAGCTGTGCTTTTTTTTTACTCTCACCTCTTTGGTCCAGTCTGTGGAAAACATTGGAATGGGCCGTGCTGAAAAGCATGAGATGTAATGAGTGCATTATTTCAGGTATGCTGTGGTGGGACTCTGCCAGAGGCCTGAGTGGAGAGCGGAGTAGCGTGTGCTCGCCTCAGCTTCCCGTTAAAGCGCTTGCCTGCTGTCGTTACAGAGGCTGTGGTTTTGGCAGGGGCTGCGTATGCCATGTTTTTGTCCATCAGGCCGCAGCTTCGTTTCTCCCTGCTGTCGTACCGTACCGTCAGATGAGACCGGACAGAGTTCCACTTATGCTTTCTGCGTTCTTTCTCTCTCCTTCTCTCTTTGTCTCTCTCTCTCTCGCTTCCATGTTTCAAAACGCCAGGAAGGGTATAAAGAAAGGTGCCAGGCCTTTCAGCATGCCGTGTCCAAATCCTTGTCCAAACCAAATAAGGAAGCATCTGTCTTCTGTTTTCTCCAGGCGAGGAGAGGAGAAGAGAGGAGGCTTTGCTTGAAGAACAAAGATTTGCCTGGAGTATTTGTTTGGAAGGGAGGAGAAAAAGATTTTATTTTATTTTTTGTAAATATTGGAGGAGCCGTCAAAGTAAAAAAGAAAACACAGTTTGAGTCGGACAATAGTGGTGATTTGTTGTGTTTATGCATGTTGTGAAATTGTCTTCCAGGATTTCAAAAAGACTCACTTGACCATGTATTCCCCAGGGTGCCCAGCAAACTAGCCTATGCTATGTTTTCAGCACATGTTTTTCCTCCATTATTTTGATCTCTGTCAAAACACACACAGGCACCCTTTAACCCCCAGACTGATTAATGTCAAATGGTCCCTCTCCAAACTCTTCTCAGATCCTGTCTTCTCGGACACGTGTAGGATTGACAACAAATTCCTCTCCTTGAACTACCTGGCCAGCTACGTGGAACCCCAACCCTCGAAAGGCTGTGTGCTAACAGGACCAGACCATAAACAAGAGGTCCACATCATTGAGCTGCAGGCACCCAACTCCAGCAGGTAAAGCAGTCCACCAGGACCAGTTACAACGGATTCAACTGTTAGTTTGATTTAATGCTGCCCACCAGGCAACATTTTTTTCTATGACTTTGCATACCTCTGAGATATGTTATACAAGCATTTTTTTTGTTAGGCAATGTGTTATCAGCTGCTAAAAGTGGTTATTGAATATTAATGCATTTGTGCCTAGGGGAGCAATAAGTGAGATTCTTTGTGGAATGTTTTTATGAAGTGCCTGATTGAAACAGTGCCTAGGTTTTGAAATCGTAGGTCTGCCTCAAGTGTTATAACATGTTACATAAACATAGTTTAAATCATGTGACGCACAGGTCTTCTGTAGTGTCTTACGGTATTGAATTTGGTGTCTAATTATCACAACAGACTTGTCTGATTAACTGACAACTGTGTACATTTGAGGAAATATATCCTTTCGGCCATAATATATAGTTGCTATTACACATCCATCTGTTCTTGCTAAAAACAGCATGGTTTCTGCTCTCTAAACCTGTAAGTATGTGGTATGTGTATGCAAATTCCATTACCTTCCTGAAATGTCTCTGTCTCTCTCTCTGTTAGTATCTTTCTCTCTCCCCCACTGTCTCCCAACCCTTCTGCAAAGTTTATTTTGAGTTACGCAGGACTTTGGGGGTTAGTGTTGACTGAATGACGTGTTTTGGAAAGGTCTGGTGTCTGTATCTGAGTTTTGCCAGGTAATTGCCTCAACTCCCCCAACCCCTTTGGCACTGCACCGATTACGGTGCGTTGCCTAACAGCAGCTGCCTGTGGGGAAGAGAGGGAGAGAGAGAAGAGAGAGGAGAGAAAGAGAGAAAGTCTGGGAGCAGGGCAGTCATGATGGATTTAGCCATTGCATGATGCGGTCTGCAGCACACATGTCCTCCTTTTCTCCGGGATGCCGTCCAGTTTTTTTAATCAGTTGGCCAGACACTAGAGGCATGTTAATACTGCAGGGCCCTGGCCTTCCAAAATTCTTATTGCACTCTCTGTCTATCTCCCCCCCCCCCACTCTCTCTCTCTCCTTCTCTCTCTTGCTCCTTCCCTCTATCCCACAGTGCATTCCAGGTAGATGTTATAGTGGATCTTCGGCCGATGGAGGCAGACATCCCGCTGCACCGAGACGTGGTGCTGCTCCTCAAATGCAAGAAGCCCGTCAACTGGGTGATCGAAGCTCACCGTGTCACCGGAAGGCTGGAGGTGGTGGTATGTAGCCATAACACCAACACAGGCATATTCCCCCGTGCCCTGACAAACTGACAAACAGACAAACACATGAGCTCATCAGCGTGGAGCAGCATTAGCACTTCTTCTTCTCTTTGGTCAGATAAGTTGGAGTCACACTCCCTCGCCACAGGTGTGGCTTAATTTTCATTGGCTGGCGTCTGCCGGACTAAAAGATTTGTCCTCACTGCGCGAGTCCTGTCAGAGCGGGTCCCTGACCTCCACTGCAACGGGAGCAGGATGACAAAGAGGGGGCAGGAGGGATCAACTGTGAAATGGTTGCCTGACAGCTTGTAGGGGTTGTCACCGGATCGAATAAAAGGCGAGCCCGAATCGCAGGCGCCCCTTTGCGGACTGTATTTCTTTATTGTGTGTACTTGGCCCCCCGAAACCTGGTTGACATCCATCAGAGCATGAGTTATGGGGGAGAGCTTTCTCTCCTGGCTCTGTCTACCGTCAGGTTTCAGATGGCAGAGCGAAAGTGTTTGGATTTGATATGTGTGCACAGCCAGGACCTCTTGTCTGCCGGCGTCATAAAAACGGAGAAATGTCATAAAACGTCTCTCGCTGTGTAAGCTACGCTTCAAATCTGTGGTATGTTAAATGCACCGTTGATAATACAATACATTTGTTTAAATCCATGTAATGGTGTTCATATTGTAGTGGTTATCGACAGAAGCTAAGTACATTTGAGCAACCAAATATCTCTCAGAGGACACCCACAACCATGCTGCGGTGCTTCAGGAGGCTGTGTGGAGTACACAGCTACAGTGTAGTCAACCAATGCACACTTGTGGAACTTTTCTTTATCTTACACAGTTATAGCCATCATATACACATCAGTGGATACTTCATGTTTATCGATGTCTTGTTTCAGAGTTTAGTTCTACTTCATAGCTATCAGCTCTTGGCTTTACTTCAGGTCCCATGAGCTTGGCTTATAGTTGGTACTGGCTGTGGGGTCTTTCCTGTAGCATTTGCGCACATTGTATGTGGTCAAGAAGGAAGTCTGTAGTGATCAGCACCCCACTCATGTCTGTCAGTAGCAAGGGGCTAACTTTAGCTTTACCTCATTGCGTTAGCTCGTAGCGTTAGCTTAAAATAAATCTCCAGTGGGACTGTAAGTCTGGATGCTCTTGTGGTCTGGGGCCTCTGTTGACCTCAGTGGGGCAGAGCCAGCGGAGGAAAGGGGCCCCCTGGTTCCCACACTCTGTAATGGAGAGGGCCGAGGCAGGAGAGGGTGCCAACCATGACAGTGCACTTCTTGCCAGGCAGCGTAGCGTCTGTTTGCACAGCTGCCCCCCTCGGTTAGTGTATGGAATCAATCAGCAGTGCCATGGTGGGGTACAGTGCTACAGAAGGGGGGGGAGGGGGGGGGGTATGACTCAGAGACTCTGAGGGCAGAGTTGTGCTACCAGTGTTTACCTGTCGGAGGTTATTATGGGTTATTTGGCCAGGGCACAAAAGCAAAACAGCTATAGGCCTGAAAAAAGGGTGCACGGTGCACAATCCACAGTTACCACACTGAATACAGGAACATTCACTGCACAACACTGTTCTTGCTGACCTGTATAACATACTGTATGCCTTGTGTGTCTGTGTGTCTCTCTCTGTGTGTGTGTGTGTGTCTGTCCCATCTGTGTGTGAATCAGACCTTGTGTTTGGGAACGCCAAGCAGGAGAATGCAAACTATGTGTGTGATATGATATCCTCATAAAATCAAAGCCCTGCTACTGAGAGCAGCCTAGTCCCAGCACACAGTTCCCCAGGCTGGGCTGGACTAAGCCGGGCCAACCCTAGGCATGGGTGCTGCTGAGCAGGATGGGAGGGGTGGGGAGTGTGTGGGAAATGACTGTGGGAAGGGATTAGCATGCTCTCCCAGCACCCACCACCAGCCACAGGGAACTAATGAGGAATCCGCTGGAAATCTGACACATCTCCAGCCGTGCCATTGATGAGGTCTGTCAACTGGGCTCGCTCCTGACAAGAAGGGCAGAGCCAGACCGTTTGTAAAGACAAATGGGAAGAAAGAACACGGAGAAAAAAACCACAGTGTCGCTATTGGGTAGGGGCTTCCAGTGTGGATGACACTGATGACACGTGATTCGTGATTCATGATTCGTGTGGATGACACGTGATTCATCTGCGTCTTACCCTCCTGTGGAGATGTTCAGGAGATGTAGGAGACTCTTTTTCTGATGGCATGTTTATCTGCAGACCCAACTGACGTAACAAAAAACAGGACAGGTGGCATTACGTGATTGCATGTATAAGGTCACGTCACATGGGTATTTAAGAAGTACTGTTCCATTGACAGAAACTTGGACTAGCTGGTTCAAGCAGGAGAAAGTCCAGGAAAATTCCGTATCAAGTCACCCATATCCTTCAGTGTAAACCTGTGAGAAGTGTTTACTAAAAGTGGTCACAGAAATAAGCATTTTGGTGTGATATCTTCACTTTGCTGAACCTTGTTTTATTCATATCCACCAGCCATCCCCCATCTGCCATCTGCTAGCGATTTGGTTTGATAGATTCATGAGTTTGGAGCCAGTATTGTCTCAGCCTTGTTCATCATTTTTTAGGCTAAAGAAATATACATATGGTCAACACAGGCAAAACCTCACTGTCAAGAGAAATCCAAATCAAAGTTACACTTTGACTCTCCATTGAGTTAATTTACACTCTGTCCAGATCAAGCTTGATCTCCAGTCACTAACATTATGTATTCCGCTGTGTGTTTAGCCTATGTAACTCATCTTAATATACTGATCTCTTTCTTTGCCTCCAGACGTCAGACACCATCAGTGTGGGCTCCAGCACAGAGAGGCTGATGCAGGTTATCAAATCCCCCAAGGTGCCTCTGCCGTCAGGCTCCCAGGCTCTGATCCAGTGGGCCGAGGAGCAGGGCTACAACCCCGTCACGTCCTACACCAACACCCCAGTGGCCAACCACTTCAGCCTGCGCCTGAGAGAGCAAGGTAGTCAAACACACTACGCATCCTAAAGCCGATACTAATGCAGGTGCATGCAAACTCCATGCTGACTGCAAGCTATCAGCTTCCCTTTGCTTCCCTGGTTAAACTAACCATAAATATTAAACCTTATTTACACCGTATTTAAAGGTAATTTATAAACGAACAGCTAGAGTACAGTAGATGCTGAGGTGGTCAGCGCTCTGCATTGTGCTCCTCAGTAGCAGAACTGAGCACATCTGTCCCTCTATAAACAGAGTTGCGTGAAGAAGCACCTGCCAACAGAGTCTGGAGGCTTTTATGGCTGCTGTTTTATGTGATCTCCATGCCCCTAAATCCATCGTTTCACCACTATTAAACTGTGGCTTCTGCCACTCCCCCACCGGTCCTGCCCCCCTCTCTTTCTCTCTCTCTCTCTCTCTCTCTCTCTCTCTCTCTCTCACACTCACTCACTCACTCACTCACTCACTCACTCTTACTCTTACTCTCTCTCTATCTCCCTCTCCTCAGATTTGATTGATCCTTTGGAGACAATGTTCCCTCCAGAACTTTCCATCCTGCGTAACCCTGACCCCGGTCCTGGTTTCAAGGTTGGCAGTGATTCTCCCCCACCACGAGTCAGCTTGCCCTTCCCCTTTGCCCCCCGCCCTCCCCGGGACCAAGGCCTGCCCTACCTGCCCCTGCCACCCTCTCTGGAGGAGCAGCCCTGGATGGGGGGAGAGCCTGAGGAACAGCAGGGGACTCTCGGCCTGAGCGTCCAGTGTGAGGAGAACAAGATGGTGGTCAGCATTGACAAAGAGAGCCTTCAGGTGAGAGAAGCTCTGAGGGCTGTTTGTTTGACTTTTTACCCCCAAAAAGTTACAGTTCATCCTAAATATTGAATTGACATGAGCTATCACTTGGCCAGCTCAAAAAAGAAACAGCCTAGAAGAAGTCCCATTGTGTTGATTAGAGAAAACATTTCAACAAGAATTCAATGTGTTTGAAAAGTCTTGGAGATTAAGTACGTAATTCCTAGTGCAATTCATTGGACACATTTGTTTCATCTCAGATAATCCTAGCAGATTTATTATCATGGGTTCTGTAGTTCCTGATGAAATAGATGCCAGGAATGCTGAATTATCAAAACAGACCTTATTCTGGTCAAATGAAATTACATTCCTGACACTCTCAAAACTCTGTAAAGACATGTGGAGTGGAGACTGACAACAGTTGCTGCTCTGTGTCTGTTAACATCTGTCGGAGTGGTTCTGGAGGTCGGGTGTCGTGGTTAGTGTCAGTTCTGGGCCGGTGAGTCCGTGCGCCGCGCGACACTTCAGTACCGGCCCTGATGAAAGCATTTGGCACTCATCAGGGGGGCTCTGGCTTCTATCCTCACACTGTCACCTATGCCTTTGAACATCTGAAACACCTTCTCAAGCACTGGAAGCCACGGCATGCTGAACTGAACGCTGATATTAACCAGCAGTGAAGTGGCTTATAGTGAAGTTTAGTGAAGGGGGCTGGGGAGTGATTGGAAGGGGCGGAAGGTGTGTGTGTGTGTGTGTGTGTGTGTGTGTGTGTGTGTGTGTGTGTGTGTGTGTGTGTGTGCGTGTATATGTACCGTATGTATGTGTTTGTGTGTATGCGTGCCAGGCTTTTCCTGTTTTCATCCGAGTGTTGTATCGTTTTTCCCAGACTCTGAGAGTGCGTAAATATGTGCGTGTGCATGTGTGTGTGGGCCCTTGTGTCAGACGCTATGAAACAGAGAGGACGTAATTGACCACATCTGAGGGTGGCACAAACCCTTGTGTCGCAATGAAAATAGCTGTTGGTCTGGCAGGGGGACCCTGCTGTGCAAGTTTTTATTTGTTTCAGGGGAGCCATGTCACACACGCACACACTCACACACGCACACAGCAACATGCAAGAGAGAACCTCCGAGCCCCAGTTATGGTTTTCCATGACTACAAATTTGGGTGGCACATCATGGTTGTCGTTGTCGTTGGGCTGTGTATCTGTTGTTTTTTAATCTTAGTAGCGTGTGTATCAGAGCCAAGCGCTCGGGGGTTTGCCAGCTCGCCATGGAGAGGGTACCACATGTCCGACTTTAAGCTCAATTCGCCTCCACCCATCGAAGAGTTACCTCATTTCCTAGGTTTGGGCCATACAATGTACTTTGTGGTACTGGATCTTGTCTCTGTATTAAAAGCAAAACAATTCGAAGTCCGGGTTGGCTTGTCTAACCCCTGCTGTCCCAACTGCAGGCCAACGGCTACGGGAAAGTCAACATCACTCTGCAAGACCCGACGTGCCGAGCAACCTCCAACTCCACACATTACACGCTGGAGACCTCGCTGAATGGCTGCCAGACCACCAAACACCCCTTCCATCCCAGCCCTGTGGTCATCTACATCAACTCAGTGAGTATGACTTTGGCCCGAACCAGTAGGATCCTGAAGGTCCTTTGCGTGCTCTTTGACAGGTGGTTTATGAGGTGTGAGTGGATATGAGTGATCGATATGGTATGACTGGCGTGTCATACGTAGTGCTGGAGTGATTAATAAGTGAGTGACTGATAACTAGAAGCAGGTGGGGTTTCTTTTCAGTTTTTTGTTTCTGTGCTTTCTACGTAAGAGAGCCACCTGCCTCCATTAATTATGTGGTTCTTTGTTCAGTCACTGAGCGTTTTATTTTGACCCAGACACACACGGACTCTTTCTCTCACACACATACACTCTCTCTCTCTCACACACACACTTGGCGTACTCGGCATATGTATACACAACTTAAGATTATATGATAGTTACATCACAAAAATAATAAGAATACAATAACTTTCCAATCTTAACTCTGCTCTGGTCCCTGAAGACTTCTGCCAGCCATTCACAGATCACATCACTCTACCAGTCAATGCCCTCTGCTGCACCCTGACCCCATCTGATTCTCTCTCAAACACACACACACACACACAAACACACACAAACACATACACACACACCACTGCTCTGCTCCGTTCACTCCCTGACCTCTGACAAGCGAGGAGATGAGTCACTTCCTCACTGATCTCCTGTGATAATTTGCAAAGGAAATGGAATCCGATGCAATTCATTTTGGCGGCCCCCGAACAGATTAAACGGCCAGGCGATCTCCCAGCCCTGTCGTGATGCTTTTGTTCTGCCTGGTCGGGGGGCCTGGGGGATACTTGCAAGATGTGACCCTCCGGTCAAAGCAACAGGGTGTTGATTAAGCTGAGAAAGAAACTCTGGGAACTGGACAAGGGAAGACAGAGAGAGAGAGAGAGAGAGAAAGATAATTAGTGTGTTTGTACATTTGGCAACACAAGCAGACTCCAAATGTTTTGCTTATATGCTCAAGGCTTTTTGACTGCTCTTACCTCAGTGTCATGCACACACTCACACTCATTGCACTCTGTATGCATGCATGTATGTTTCTGCTGTGTGTGTGTGAGGGTGTATCTGTGAGTGTGTATTCATGTGTCTGCTGTGTGTGTGTGTGTGTATGTGTGTGTGTGTGTGTGTGTGTGTGTGTGAGGGTGTATCTGTGAGTGTGTATTCATGTGTCTGTGCTCAACAATGAGAAGTATGCTTTGTGGCTCTGCCTTGGGAGCAGGGATGTTGAAACCACTTGAAGGTTCCCACGTCCCAACTCATCTGTTTTTTAGGGAAGGGAACAACTTCGGCAGGCCAACTGACCTGATATCAGATCAGAGCGTGCTCTTAAAGAACTCTTCTGATTGCATCACAGTGTTTCGCTGGGAATCTTTTGGTCATGGCGGGCTGTAAAGCCTCATATCTCCCAAACCAGTCGTTCTGGATGCATTTAAATGTTGTGATTGACAGGAGGTGACAGTCCTGAATGCAAACGCATGTTGTGCTTGACAGGTGCTGATCAGCTCATCAGAGGCGAGAGATGGGAGCGGCTGGCCCCCGGACTATGAGGACATGGAGTCGGGGGATGTGGTCTTCCCTGGGGAACCAGAGGGGCTGGACAGAGCCCTACTGACACCGAGGGGCCACCGGGCACACATCCTGGTGAGACACCGACACCAGACACCACACATCACACATCACACATCAGACACAGACAAAGACAAGAGACATATCCGACAGTGAACCTGTCAGAGAAACACAAGCTACTCATTAGCAGTGATGCTAATGACCACAGCTAGTTAGCATCCTCAGTAGAGCAACCATCTGGCCTCCCTCCTTCAAGCTCAGAAGAGGAATCACACCTGTTGCTTCTTTTCGCATGGCTCCAGGTTAGATTTTTACTTAAGCTCTGCACTGTGTTAGGCATGAAAAGAAACACATTCACAATCTGCTTATTTGTCATGAGTAATAGCCCTTATAAATTATCAGGCTTTTCATTTATCATAGATTAGGGTTGTCTTTGGTCAGATGTTTCATATATGAACACCAGAGGAGGATATATTAGTGTGAAAGCAAGATGTGTTTTGGATGCAGAGTTTGTGCTGAGCACTGAAGGATCTATGTTTAGCGGATTACCAGTTAGGGCTGAATTGGGAGTCTGGATGGTGCAATGTCTGGTCAGAAGCTACAAAGTCTGAAAGGGCTTCCAGAGGTTCTGGGCTTCTGCGAGACTACATCTCCCAGACCCCTTCAGTATCAGTAAAGTACTCGCTTGGCCCCTGAGTGGGGTGGATAATTCAGCCTCTGACCGCTTCCCCACGGCGATGTCTGTTTCTTGAACTGTCGACCTTTTTTGGCGCGTTGCCATTCCTTTTCCTTTCCTACTTCAAAGCCATTCTCCCCCTACTTCTCTCTCTTTCTCTCTCTTGGATCCCCTTTTTGAGGCCTCAGTCACTCCAACTTTTTTTTAGCACTGTGTACTTCTATTCACAAGGTTTCTTTCTTTTATGTGCTCATATTTTCATTGCTTTTTCCACATTCCCTGTTTCCCTCTCTAAATGTCTGTTGTCTATCTCACTGTCTTTCGCTTCTTCTCTGCACCTCTTGTGTTTTTTTTGTTCTTGTTTTCTGCTATTCTTTCACTATCTCTTCTATCACTCTGTCTCCTGCTGTGACTAAGCAGACTGACCCACAGCACAGATTAGGTCGGTCATAACCAGATGCATTAATCTGATGTCAAAACTGAGTCCATGTTTTCATTGGATCTCCTCTATCATTTTCTGTTCCATCTCTCTTTCCCATCTCTCTCTCACACTCTCACTCTCCCTTCTCTTGATTGCTCTGTCCTCTTTCTCCCCAGTTCAACTGCACATACCGCAAGAACCAGAGCCCAGACCCCCATTTCCCTAGTCACTTCCCGGGGCCTAGCTTCCCCGGAGGGGCCAAAGATGTGGTGGACAGCGTAACCTTCAGCATGCAGCTGCACAACACCAACCTCTTCCTCTTCAACCCCGAACAGTCCTTCTTCACCACCTCAGAGAACACACCCGTCTTCGTGGAGGTAAAATGAACAAAGGCACAACATTAAGTAAAAACGTCATCATCTTACGTTTATACTTGACATTTAACCCTTGATTTAATTTAAATGTATGCATAGGTGCAGTGTAGGTCAAGTGTGAATTGTTCATATTTGTGCAACGGTTAATTGGTTCATTTAAGAACTCACTGGATACACCAAGATAACTTCCAGCCTGCAAAAGAGTACAAAACCATTTTCTGTGTTGATGGCAGCTGTTTGCGTTGTCACGTGGTGTCAACTTTGGGGTATTTGGTGTTGAAGGCGCATGAAAGGTTGATCTGTAAAAACTGGAGGGTCGAGGTCTTGTTTAGTGGAGCGAGGACCTGAGCCTTCAGTCTGGCTCTCCCTTTGTTTCATGCGCTAGTGAGAGAGAGTCTATGAGTAATACCCATGCATTGGGTGAGAATGTACAGCTCATGTCTTTTTTTTTACTGCTTTGTTGATACAACGTCCCAGAGCATTTCAAACTTTTCTCACAACCCCCACTTGTATTTTTAAGCCATAAAGTGGGGGTAAACTAAGGATATTTCAATATATTACATTTGACTAGGTGTGTTATGTATATAACATATATTACTTTAATGTTACATTTTGAAATATTTAAACCTGGACACACAGAGAAAAGAGAGATGGCGTGTTGGACATGTGGAGGATCTGTCAGGCCAACAGGACGTTAACAAGGCCTGTCTGTAGCTCCAATGAAAACATTGTTCCAAAAGATGATGCTGTAAAAAGCAGCCCCTGAGGAAGGGCTATGTTTCGGCCGCCAGCTTTGAAGTGGCAAATTTATGGCCCCGGCCGGAGCGAGGGAAGATGGCAGAGTGGACACAGCGCCAGCAGGCCACAAAGGGCCCCTCTGTCTCCTGGCGTTAGACCTCATCCCCCACTCCCCTTCTCTTCTCTTCTCTCGCTCTCTCTCTTGCTGTGTATGTGTGTGTCTGTCTCCCATCGCACTCTCTTCTTTGTGGCTCTTCGTGGGGTTTGCACGGCCGTGAGAATTCTGACACGCGGCGCTCTGGCTCTGACACATGTTCCCAGGCTTAGGGGGATGACCTCTGCATTCATCGCGGTCACTGGCGGTGTTGCAAATGTGGCCTCCGTATGTCCTAGTTAATGGATGTGTATGTGTTTGTGTGTGTGTGGATATTTGTGTGTGTGTGTGTGTGTGTGTGTGTGTGTGTGTGTGTGTATGTGTTGGTGGCACAGCCAGTTCATGTACTATATACTTAAGTGCCTGGCACAAGCAAAGAGAGGAAATGGGATGTGATGGTTTTATGGCTGGTAGGTTTTTTCATCTGCATTTGTGGGGCTGTGTGTATTAGTGTGTGTATGATGTGTGTGTGTGTGTGTGTGTGTGTGTGTGTGTGTGTGTGTGTGCGTGTGTGTGTGTGTGTGTGACAGAGAGATGGACTGTGAGGAGAGAAAGAGACTGAGAGAAAGAGGGAGAGAGAAGGCAGAAAGAATGGGGAAACGTGTCTTTAGGGCGGGCAAACGTAACTCATGGCAAGCAAGCGTATTTGTCAAGCCTGACTCTGCTCTGCCACAGACAGAAACAGATGTGTAACACACTTTATTTTTCAGGAGAGAGAAAGAGAGGGAGAGAGAGAGAGAAAGAGAGAGAGAGAGAGAGAGAGAGAGAAAGGGACACCATAAGTCAGGAGGGAATACCTTGTGGTCTGAAAGACGGAAAGATCCTCTTAAAACTGTTGAAGGCAAGGAGAAATCTCACTTTGAGAAAGCTGTGATTCTTGGACTCACTCGCCAGCAGGCTTTTGACACCGTTCCTCCTCACCTTCCTCCCCTCCTCTCTTACGCACTCGCTCCTCTCCCTCTCTCTCTCTCTCCTTTCGAAAAAATGAATGGCCGTTTCTGGTCCGGAACGTGGTTGCTTTGATTTTGAGCGAATGCCCAGGAGAGAGTATCGGCAAACACACGGCACTCCAACTCCACTCACTGACACAAAAGGAGCAGGAATGAACAGGAGTGCCTGTCAGCCGCGCTCATAAAGGCATGATTTAGCGCTTGCTGAGTGGAAGCCCGATAAGAGCGGCCGCCGTGCCTCCCACTCAGGGTGCAGTCAGCAGGCCTGTTTGGTCATAGTTGTCCCTGTGAACGTTGAAGGGAACCACGCAGAGAACTGTATGCGATTGATGATGAGGTGTCAAGTGTAAATCATGAAGGACCACTAATAGTTCTCAGACATCAATGTCAAAGGTGTTTCTTTAAGACATGAAACAGATTAGATTAAGTACTAGAATGTAATAATTCCACCAATTTGTAGATTTTGTAATGAAGTACTGTGCCATGAATGAAGACAAAAGTCTCTCTCTCTTTCCCCCTTTCTCTCTCTCACACTCTGTGTGTGTGTGTGTGTGTCTGTGTGTGTGTGTGTGTGTGTCCTTCCTCTCTCTACAGGTTTCTGCAACCAAAACAGATCCTGATCTTAGCTTTGTGATCCGAACCTGCTTCCTGTCCTCGAACTCCAACACCAACGTGGCGTCGGAGTACACGCTGATCGAAAACATCTGCCCCACCGACGACTCGGTCGTGTACTACCCCTCGCGAGTGGACCTGCCCATACCCCACGCCCAGACTGACCGCAAGCGCTTCAGCTTCACCTTCAGGCCAAAGTTCAACATCTCGCTGGTCTTCCTGCACTGTGAGATGTCCTTGTGCTCCAACGGCCCCAACGACAATGGACTGTCTGAGGTATGCACTAATCCTCTCCTCTTTTCTTTTTTGCTTTTTCGCCTGTCTGCCAATATCTGTCCTTTACATTTCTTCTCTCCTCCTCTCTTGTCTGTCTCTGTCCTCCTCTCACCTTCTCACCTCTCCTCTCCTCTCCTCCTCTCTTGTCTGTCTCTGTCCTCCTCTCACCTCCTCTCCTCTCCTCTCCTCTCCTCACCTCTCCTCTCCTCTCCTCCTCTCTTGTCTGTCTCTGTCCTCCTCTCCTCTCCTCTCCTCTCCTCTCCTCCTCTCTTGTCTGTCTCTGTCCTCCTCTCACCTCCTCACCTCTCCTTTCCTCTCCTCCTCTCTTGTCTGTCTCCTCCTCACCTCTCCTCTGCTGCTCTGCCTGCCTCTGACATGTCTTTCTTCTCTTTTTAGCTCCTCAGTTGTTTTCTCCTCACCTTTTCTCTTCACTGCTTTTCTCAGTGTTCCTCTCTTGTCCTCATCTCACCTTTCCTTTCTCCTCTGCTCTCTTCCTATGCTCATCTTCCCTCTCTTTTCAGCTCCTCAGTTGTTTTCTCCTCATCTCTCTTCTCTTTGCCTGCCCTCGGTAAATCAACATAGATTCCAGACTCCTCAGGTCTCTTGAGAAGCAGAGAAACGCTTCTGACTCAGGATCAGGCCTGGCTGTCTGTATCCCAGTCACATACATGTTCAGATACAGCAGTCCTGAACCAGGGCATGGGCACAATTCAAATGAAGACATGGAGGTTGGGTTAAATGAAAGGAAAGATTTAAATCGTTTCATTTTTTTTAATGAAAGGGCCTTAAGGATTTCCAGTCATTTGCTCCGATCTCAGTCCCTCTTTCGCCTCCTGGGCCTCAGATAAATATAAGGCGCTCATCCGTGTTTCTGCCGTGATGGCCTGCATGTGTCATAGCTGTGTGCTCGGCACGGAGGGCTGGCATTGGCACGTCCTCCGGCTGTGCAACATCTGCCAGGCCTCATCCATCCTCAGGCCGTGAGCATAAATCTCCTCCAGGTCTCCCTAACAACGGCGCGCGCTTACGGAAAACAAAGCCTCCGACTCAAGTGTTTTTCTTCGTTTTTTCTTTTCTTCAGTCCTCCCCTACATCTCCTTCCTCTCCATCTAACTCTTTCACTGTGTCTGTATCTGTCACTTTCCCTTTATCAGCTATTTTCTGTAGCAACATATTTTTTTTTTTTCTCAAATCACTCACACTCTCATTTCTCTCTCTCTCTCATTTTCTCTCAGATCTCTCACACTCTCATTTCTCTTCTTCTCTCTCTCTCCTCTTCTCCTCTCTCTCTTATAAGTTGAGCTTTAGTGAGTGCTGACTCAGTGTTGTGTAGCAGCGGTGTTTACTCTGTGGCAGTAATCTGGAAGGAGATGAAAGATGAGCTGCTTTAAAATAGGTACCCTCTTCGCCAAATTAAATGTGTGGTTTGTCGGGAGATCAAAGCCCTGGGGAGGGTCACTCCCTCGTGCTCCAGAGAGAGAGAGAAAGAGAGAGGGAGAGAGAGAGAGAGAGAGAGAGAGAGAGAGAGAGTCAGAGAGAGAGAGGAGCAGATAGATGCCGTTGCTCAATGGCAACTCAAACCGGACTCCAAAAGTCAAGCCTCCCAATCCAGCAAGGCTATATCAGTTACATCACAAAGCCTTGTCTGACAGCGTAGATACACACACACCACAGATGACTACTGTGTAGAGATGACATGCTGCATTTTGTTCAGTTGCGGTTGTTTTGTTGGTTTGCTTCAGCATTAGTTTTACTGTGGGAATATGCTCTGTAAATTTAGGTCCTTTTAATTTGTCCTTTTAAATCTGAGTCTGTTTGGAATGGAAACTAAATGGATTGTGGTCCTGGTAACAGCAAACTACTCAACTCCTCAAACTATGTCCACATAACCCTAACACCAGCGCCACAGAGTCCTTACTTGCAAGCTGATCACGATGAGACATATGCATTCATTAATGTTTGTCAACAGCCTGTAACACTGTTCTGCACATGTAATATGACTCCTATCTATTGTCTCTAAGTGCCATGAATGCTGACACTAGCGTGTTCTCTCTGCAGTGCATGCAGCCAGCCGAGGCCTGCACCTCCATGGATATCGGCACCATCCTGAACCTGATGATGAACACCAAGACCTCCACCAAACCCCTGGTGGTTGTCCCCAATGGGCAAGAAGGTATCCATCCCACAGACACCGAATTTCCAGGTAAGGCCAACCAACACGTCGCAGGACAATTCTCACACTACATGGATCAAGTTGTCATGCTGCCACTATAATGGACCAAGTCCCTGGCACAGGCTGAAGCCTAGTTCAGGACAAAACCGTGTTGTCTTGTGATGGAAGCTGACAGCCGTGAGTCCTTTTCCAAGAAAGGCATGTTTTCAACACACACTCACACCCTCCAAAAGCCCAGGCCCCATGTGGGCTGCGTTAATAAGGAGATCTATGAGTGTATGATCTCACTGACAGTTGTAAACGAGGAGGGACAAATAGGAATGAAAAAACACAGTCATATCTCAGTGGGAGAAATAGAGAGAGAGACTGAGAGAGACAGACAGAGAAAGAAAAAGAACCGTCTCCATTGTCCACTGTCCATCCAGGCCATGTCCTCAGATCTGTGTCAGACCCAAGTCTAGTGAAAGGAGCTGTGATGGGGTTCCAGTCATAGCTGTCTTTCTGATTACATTGGTGTTGGCCTGGCGCGTCACAGCTGGCTTGGGGTTACACCAGTAATGAAGACCAGCAGTGCTACACACATGGGAAAGCCTTTTGTGTGTGTGTGTGTGTGTGTGTGTGTGTGTGTGTGTGTGTGTGTGTGTGTGTGTGTGTGTGTGTGTGTGTGTGTGTGTGTGTGTGTGTGTGTGTGTGTGTGTGTGTGTGTGTGTGTGTGAGTGTCGGGTATCTCATAAGAGACATGAGGGGGACTGACTGCATAGATTATTTCACCAAATGCGTGTGGCAGTCTGGAATGTGTTAGCATGTGATAGTGAGTGTATGAGGGTAAGCATGATTATTTGTGTGTGTGTGTGTGTGTGCACGTATGTGTGTGTGTGTGTGTGTGTGTGTGTGTGTGTGCGCGTATTTGTGTGTGTGTGTGTGTGTGTGTGCGCGCGTATGTGTCTGTGTATAGAGGGGAACTCTCAGGGAGGCCTCATGCCAGTTCTGAAGCTCGGGTCCCAGTTTATGTTAGCTGATTAGTAAACAAAGAATGTTCCAGCACCAAGCCACAGTTGTTTTCACTTAATGTCTGTCTCAGAAGCCCCTAAACACACACACACACACTCAGGGGACACTGAGATAGAGAAAGGGGAGGCCTGAAATCCATTTCAGATTGGCCCATATAGCATCCCTCTCTCATTCTTCCATCGACATTCTCTTTCCCTGTCCCTCTCTCTGTCTCTCTCGTCCTTCGTATCAGCGTATATTGTATGTTGTAACTGTGTGGTCAGCGCAAGAGGGAGTGGCGCATCAGGCCGGGGCCTTAACCCACCATCACAGTCCACTAATAATAATGATCTAATCTCAGATGTGGGTGATATCATGAGAGCCATGAGAGTCACTCTCTCTCTCTCTGAACACATGCACGCGTGCACACACACACAGACACACACACACGCACGCACAAACGCACGCACGCACGCACGCACACACACACACTCACACACACTCACACACACACACACGGACACACACAGACACACACAGACACACACACACACACACACACACACACACACACACACACACAAAGCTTCTACCTCATCCCTCCCAGGATCCCATCCCGGCAGCCAGTGAGCTTCAACCCGTGTGAGTCAGCAGCCCTGACTCACTGCTATAATGGAAATCATCCCACAATGAATCAGGAATACAGCAAACGCCATTACACAAGCCCTGGGGTAATTGGGTCACCATGGCCACAGGTTGCAACAGGAATGGCGCTTGATTAGAGACTTCCAACCAAAAGCAGCACGTAATGCTCTGACTAGGGTCTGCCAAAATTACACGGTGGCAGACATTTTGGATTACTGTTGACTATTCCGTTGTCTGCTGTGAAATTAACACCAGCACTGTTTGCACGCTTGTATTCAACGCGCACGTAAACAAGATATGATTGGCCTAAGCAAATCCAGATTCACTCCCAGAGTGAGTCAGTGTGAATCCAGTGTGAATCTGAAGCACATCTGTGACCACACAGCCCAGTCTTTAGATGTGAATCTGCCCAGGCAGATTAATAGTCCCTTCGCAATGATTAAGTCAACTCTAGCTGCGCCATAATCGGACTGAGTGAAACGCAGACTGGATCAGATATTAAAAACAACTCGACACTTTGAACACAAAGGCATCTCTCATGGCGGGTGAAAAACAAGTGGTCTTTTCACAGCAGCCATGGGAGAGAGAGAGAGAGAGAGAGGGAGAGAGGGAGAGAGGGAGAGACCGCCCTGGATAGGGTCCCAGCGCATGCTCTGCTCCATCTGCAAATCAAAGAGAGACACTTTTGGAACCAGCAGCTATGGCCATGGAAAAAACACAGTGTACCCTTCAGACAGGATCACAGCGACCATAACACATTGATTAACCCCTCCTTTACACACACACACACACACACACACACACACACACACACACACACACACACACACACACACACACACACACACACACATACACACACATACGTACACACACAAGACAGACACAAACTCACACACACACACACACACACACACACAACACACACACAAACATGTATATCTCCCAAGAAGAGCACTTGCCAGAAATGGGATAGTGGATTGTCCTCTGTGACACACTGATGAGAGCTGGAGAAGGAGAGGAGTGTGAGTGCCAGGTGTTGCCCAATCAAGGAAACGGGCCAGGCTTTACACACACTCACACACTCACACATATACACACTAGGGATGGGCGTTTGAAGCGAAAACACCATTCAATAATCGCTGGGAACTATTAGACTACTTTTCAACTATAATATGACATTCCTCCACCCCCCCCATAGTGGCCTCTAGGGGTTATGCATGTTGTACAGAGTGGCTCTCCTCAGAGTTTGGAGATATAGTCACGGTGAGTTGTGCATAAAGAGAGCTCCTACATTATTATTTTATAATACAATGACTGAATGTATTAAATCTATACTGATTATAGAGAGGTGTTCCACATTCTATCCCCATGTAAATAGTGTGTTTGGTTTAGTAATTATGCACCTCTGAATGTATATATTAATCGAAGTTTAAAATCACATGTGCGAATAGCTAATGTTTAATCTCCCTCTTAGATTAGCATACTGTAAGGTGTCCCATGCTGCTGTGCTAAGGAGTCCCGTAATATTGTTTGTGCCAGGTACATGTTTCGTGTTTTATTGTATATATTTCAATTATATATATTACTTTGTAATTCAACTTGAATTAACAATATATGAGAGTTCGGGATTATAGAGTCACGATTAGCATACTGTAAGGTGTCCCATGCTGCTGTGCTAAGGAGTCCCGTAATATTGTTTGTGCCAGGTGAATAAACTGGAGAACTTCACCCACTTCTCCCGGCTTTCTCTATGTAAAACTACACAACGCAGACAAATTCAGAGGGGTTACACGAGCAAGACCAGAGGTTAAGGGAAATCAAATCCTCAGGAACTAGAACCCCGCAAAGGAACATGGTTCCGTCAGCAGTTGGCCCAAACGCTCAAATGAGAACATCGCCCCTCATTTTCATGCTTTCTCGTTCCCTCTGGCTGTCTTTGGCTCCTTCTCTCGTTCTCGTTTCCATCAAATTTTTTACGTCCTCGCCTCTTCACTCTCTTTCTTTCCCTCTCTCTTTCTTTCTCTCGCTCCAGTTTTTTTCTTTTATGCTCCTTTCTCCTTCTCTCTCACTCCCTCTAATCTCTCCCCTGCAACAGGGCCAAACTCACCACAGAACAAGAGAATGAATTAAACAAAAGCCTGCTGACACAGAGAGGTGTGGAGGCCAAAGGCACAGCTCTTGTAATGTTGATTTAAGTGTGTGTGTGTGTGTGACTCTTTTTTTATATATATATTTGTGTGTGTGTGTGTGTGTGTGTGTGTGTGGGGGGGGGGGGTGGACAGAGACCCCTTTTTGTGTGTATGTTTGTGTGGGTGTGTCTGTCTGTTTTGTGTGTGTGTGTGATTTTTTTTGTGTGCTTGTGTGACCCCAATTTTGTGTGTGTGTGTGTGTATGTGTGTGTGTGTGTGTCTGTCTGTGTGTGTCTGTCTGTGTGTGTCCATTTGCCTCTTTGGACAGAGCTCTGTTTGCATGGGTGTTACAGTACTGACCCACCAGAACCGAGCCCTTGGCCCTAAGCTCCCAGCTCCGCGGCAGGGTGGGGTGAACCCTGAGCCCTCGGCCCCCTTCCCTCTCCCTCTCTCCCCCTACACCCCATCTTTTCCCCTCATATCTCCCCCTACACCCCACCCTTTCCCCTCATCTCTCCCCCCTCTCCGGCCCCTTTCCCCTGCATCATTACAGCAAAGAAATATCTGGGTCTTAACTTTCTGCCTCAAACGTCTCCCCACGTTCACATATGACTGCCATTCGCACCATTGCTGACTTCACCCTGACTGACTTCACAGTTAAGAATGTGCTAATTTTCTTAGCCAGGGTTCGAGAGCTGCCTGTCCTCCCTGCACCTCTCTCAGGATTTCTCTCTCTCTCTCTTTTCTTTTCTTTTTCCTGCACATTTATTCACAGACCAGCGGGATTCGATAGTGGCTTTTCTGTGTTTATATATCTGTGCGCATGTGTGTGTGTGTGTGTGTGTGTGTGTGTGCACGCATGTGTGTGAGTTTGTGTGTGTTAAGCATTCTGGGATGAGCCACTGTACACCAGCAGCCTTAGAGAGGGCTCCTGTGAGAGCTCCAGCATGGCTCTGTCGTCGCCCCACACAAGAGGGCCCGTCGCGCCCAAGGTGTCTCCTCTCCCCAGAATAGTGGCCTTTGTGCCGGGACCTTGGACACCGACCAGTCTGTCCCGAGGCCCCCGGGCCACACAGGGACCATTGTCTAGGAGAGTGCGGGCATAATTAGAGCTAATTAGATCAGTGAAACTCATCCATGTTATGTGGGGGAGCCAAAAAGAAGGCCTGCGGTGCGTATCTGAGAGCAGGCTACAGTAGACAGAGAGAGAGAGAGAAACAGAGAGAGAGAGAGAGGGCGAGAAGGGGGAGACAGAGATCGTATCAGGATCTCCTTCCATTGTTACTGTCCAACAATAATAAGAGGCAACGTATAATGTTAAAGAGTCTATTAAAATAGCCATGTTTGTGTGTGTGTGTGTGTGTGTGTGTGTGTGTGTGTGTATGTCTTCTGTATGCTAGCAAACTGTACTGCACTTTGAGTCTCCTGCAGCCTTGGCTCAGGGGCACAGTGTGTGTTTTTTGGGGGGGAATGACACTCAACCTCTTGGTCGTCCAGTGTGAACTTGAAGCCAGCCTTGGAGTTCTGTTCTTCCAAACATTTCCCCCCGACCACCACTGGCTCTCGTCTCTTTGATGTGTAGCACGTCCGTCTTTTGCTCATGCCAACTTCAGATGTTGACGGGGTCTTTTGTTTCCTTTGCAGTGACGCCCACCAAAGAAGACCAGCCAGATTCTTCAGGTGAGTGTGACTTACACCTTTTATCAACGCATGATCAGACTCACGCTATTTATTTAACCAATCCAATTTAGTAAGTTATGCAATTCAATGTAAAAGTGCAATGATAAGTATCATCAGAGTTGTGTCATCATAGAGGACTTTAAGAGGTCAAGGTCGGCAATATCCTGTCACTTAGATGTCAGTTAACTGGCTAAGCAGAACTGAAAGATCACATGCATAACTGACCTTAAATCCACTGCTAGTAATCTATCATGTCAGTTTTTTCAGAGTATGTGAATACTAAAGTACACAACCTGTATTCACAGCAGACCACAGTAACGTGCTGGACACAACAACCGTGGTGGGCATCGCCTTCGCTGCCTTCGTGATAGGAGCTCTGCTGACGGGAGCCCTGTGGTTCATCTACTCACAGACAGGTCAGTCTCTCTCTCTCTCTCTTCATCTCTCTTTCTCTCTCTCTCACACACACACACACACACACACACACACACACACACACTCACACACACACTTACCAACAAACACATACACATACACACGCATCCTTAAACTAAACTGAACTTGCATGAACCTAGGGATTGGCATCAAGCTCAGGAATGCACTGACAGTGCTGCTGATAACGTCATCACTGCATTAAAAAAGAGGTGAAAAGAATAGTGGCGGTTGCCCCTGTTCTAATGATGGAGCCAGCCAGGGTCTCTGGTGACAGCTCACAATAGCCGTCCAGTCCTTCTGCCTATAACTACATCCTGTTTGTCAGCACAGGCCCTGAACTCTCCTTCCTGTCTTTGAACAGGGCTATGAAGGGGAGGTGTGTGTGTGTGCGACTGTGTGTGTGTGTGTGTGTGTGTGTGTGTGTGTGTGTGTGTATGCGCGCATGTGTGTGTGTGTGTGTGTGTGTGTGTGTCTATTTGTGTGTTTGCGTTTGTGTGTGACGGTCAGCGGCATTCCGTGTACGATCGGGGCCAGAGCGCGGCTGGAATTCCCCCTGTCCGGCGCAGAGGGGTGGGTGTGAGGGTGGTGTGGGGGTCAGGTTGAAGCAGGGCCCACAGGAAGGAGAGGCCGCACACTCTCGCCAAGAGCGCTGATCCTTACACTGAGCCCGAGCAGAGGAAGCGCGCGCTCACTCAGGGAGCGGAACGATCTGCCACACACACACACACACACACATTCTCACACACACACACACACACGCACGCACGCACACACACGTAGAATATGCACACATGCATATGGAGACACACTTCCATATGCTTACTTCCTCACACTCACTCACTCAAACATACATATGCACAGTTTAATTCTTTATTTGAATCCACCAGTCACATTACCAACAAAAGCGATTCCAGAGGTGAAACACAACCTGTGACACTCATTGCCTTGCACAGCAAACAAGGCTGCCTGTCACAACTGAGATGGAGCAGAATATTTCTTTGCTGTCTTGATTTCATAGGTAGGCCTGTCAGTTGTAACACACTAATTGTTAGTTTGTGAACATGTCCAAGGCTGATATCAGGATCACCAACTTACTTACAAAACCTTGCATGTAGGGGCTGGTACTTGATCAGTTTGTCAGAGAACGCTATGTCCACATACAGGTCAAAATCAAAACCTAGCTCTGGAATTAACACTTATCTTTGATCCTTGTCTAAAAACACAACATCAGGGGTATTGGGGATGTTACAAAACAGATCATGAGAGCTATTAAACCAATATAACCAATGTAAACCAATATAAGCAATATAAACCAATATAAGCAAGACTGTTTGTACATAGTTCCATATTTTGGTAGCAAATCTCTCACAGCAGGGGAAATTAAATCAACAATACGTTGTGACGTGCAGTATAGAGCCCTTTGTATATATTACAGGCATACACACACACGCATACGCACACACACACACACGCACACGCACACACACATACACACACACACACATACACACACACACACACACACACAGACTGTTCTCTTTGTCTGGTTTCTGATAGCAGTTCCAGGCCCACTGACGTTACTACATTAGGGCCGTACAACTATACGTTTATTGGAATGACAGTTCTGCAGAAGTTCTCCATGACACCTTTCAGAGAGGGGCACAGTGACCCACCAGCTACCAGATAAGCCACAATGGTTCATTCCCAAAAAACTCACCGGACGATTACACTGGACAGGTAAACTGATAGATCGTGTGCATATCTGCATAGTGATAACAGGCTTGAGGAACTGAAGTTCTATTTTACTGAGCCTCTTTGTAGATGATCAGAGCTGACTGACATTTTGTCCAACATGTCTATCTGACAGCAGACAAACGTGCATTTGAGGCTTAGCTGCTGCATTCTCTCGCATCCTGTAGTTGCTGTAGAGATGATGTTGCCGTGCACATCTCAGCGTTGCCA
>NC_045161.1:13124651-13132151 GCF_900700415.2 Clupea harengus | reverse complement strand
AGCACACATGACCCGAAGTGGCACCAAGGTCTCAAAAATCCAGTGCTGAACTCTAAATGCTAAAAGTAGAAGCCAAAAAAAGAATCTGTGATAAATATCATCTGTTTATTTTGATTGTGAAGTGCTGCTTTCTAGTCCTTAAGCCACAAAGGAGGACGTGTGTCCTCTTTTTAAAATGTATTTGTCTACCATATATGGTGTAGTTTAGGCTGTATGTACAGATGCCTCTTTACACCAGTCATTCTTGAGACAGCGCCACAAGTCAAACCACCAAATCTCCCCGAACCCACTTTTTGTCGCTTTAACCTTTAGATCAGCCTTAAACTATGCTGAGATAAAGCATGACTTTATATAAATATCATTTTATGATTGCTGATAATAATATATCCTTTTTTCTGTTGAATTGAGAAAGAAATCTAAATATATGAAAAATATATGACACATGACATGTACATTTTATAGTTCATTTGATTGACTTTTTATTTTGATCCAGTAAGACTCAAGACTTACTGGTGTGGGCTGGCATCAGAAGAGGCATTCTATTCCGCCTGTGTTGTAAAATGATGTATATTTTTGTGAATATTGTACATAAGAGAACATGACGTTACTCACTAACAAACTAAAAAGTCTGAGATGTGAGTGATGTAGTGTTGTCAAAGGGTGAACAGCTAGTATTCCCCAAAGATCTCATGCTTCGTGCAAGAGGGGACTGACAGTGATTTAAAGCTAACTTGAGACATAGTGGAGAGTGAACAGGAAGCTAAACCAGTTACGCACAGTTAGTATTCTGTGTAGCAGTGTCAATCTCATAAAGTATCTGAGAAGCATCCAATATATAGTTCAAACACCATAGTAGTATCTATTTGCAAATACATATTTAGCTGAATTAGTGCGTTTTCCCCCCCGTGTTGGTAAACTGATCCGCTGTTGCCCGACACAACTCAACTAACTGATATTAAAACCTAGTCAAAGGAAACGTCTGAGTTTTCAATTCACCAAAACCACCTCTGGCTGAAATGAGCCAAAGGTGGTTAGACATACACATTAACAGTCTGTAGTCTCAGTCCAGTTATTTCAGGAGGCATATCCTTACTGCAAGTGGGCTGTTCTAGGCCAAACACAGTCCCACATTAGATCAGATAAACAGAGACACCTGTGCTAACGCACGCATAGCCTCATTTTCATTATGTAGATCATACCAACAGTGAAGCGGCCCAGCGTTGCGTATCTTACCTTCAATATCAATAGGGTTGTGCTTATTCACAGTCTGTGAAGCCTCCATATAAAGTCAGATATCCTCAAATGTAATATGGGGCTCAATCAGAACATGAGTAGATTAAGGCCACTAGGGCCTGTGAGCTCCAGGCCATCTCTTTACCGAACTTCTAGCACTGACAAACCTAAGGGCATTCAGTTTCCCCCCGTAGGAAACTCTCCCATCTCTCTTCCAAGTCTGTGAGCATGAAATATTGGACAGTTAATGGGCACTTAGAATTGAGGGGGCAAGCGAGTTCAAATGGGCGTTCGTTATTTTCTGTTTTGTTTGTCGTACTTTTTTTTTTTTTCGTTTAATGTGTTGATGAAAAGCCAAGACAAAAAAAAAATCCCACCGTCGTGGAAAACCACGTGAATGTGCCTTCATTTATTTTTTACTCTGTCAGTCTGGAGATGAAAATGGTCTCTGTATTAAAAGTGGTGTTATTTTCTAAAGCAAGAAGGGAAGTCCGGGGAGCTCCGTTTGCTCCGGACACCGTACACTGTGTATATATTGAGAAGTGAAAACGGCCCTCCCTCATTAATATCCTATTTACACAAACTGTATGTGTATCAGATGCTACGCGTGTGTGCTATCGCTTGCTGCGTACTAATCCATAGAATGTATTCCCGAAGCTGACAAGCCGTTGTTCTGTGTAAAACATGTGTAGATGTCCTCTGAGAGAGTGTGTAAAACAGAGTATATAAATATAAATCTATATATTTGTGTAAAGTTTATATTTTTAAAAGTATATTCCCAGAGCCAACTTAAAAAATGATCTCTAAGCATACTGTGAATTTGTTGTACGCTAGCGCTGATTTCTTTTTGTCTGCTAAAATATATATATACATATGCATATATATATGTGTGTGTGTGTGTGTGTGTGTGTGTGTGTGTGTGTGTGTGTGTGTGTGTGTGTGTGTGTAGAGAGAGCTGACTAAAACCCCTGGAAGTGCATCTTGGGTTTTCCATTTAGATGCCTTTATGAGAGACTACCTTTGTATTTTTTAATTGAACTGAAACGAAAGAAGGAAAATCCTACCTTTTGTATTTAGATAGATTGGTCTTTTTAAGAAATAGATAATAATACTTATATATTATTATATTATGATACTGGATGACTTCCAGATGACACTTCAGCTTAGCCAGACTGTATTTTCATGCAATAACTTTACAGCCTGACAGCTACATTTCACTGTGTGCAGCAAAGTAGTACCTTTTGATATTAAAGCTGCACGGTCTATTTGTACTTACATATACCCGCCTATCTCTTCATTTGAACTTGATAAATCAGTTTCTCAATGATTCCCAAATGCGACTCTCTTTACTCAGATAGTAGTGAACTCTGACCCAGATCAGACCACATCAAGGCCAGGTCCATTTCAGAGTTCAGAGTACTAATGGTTTCAGTCAGCTTTCGCTAACACGTCTTTTTCTTTTTGTGTGTCTGTGTTGGTCATAAATAAGCCATCTGAAGGCTTCGAATGCTGTCGTTATAAAAGTTTTTACTTTTTGCTTTTCTGAGACTCAAATGTAAATGTAATCACAACTAAGCTGTTGAATGCCTTTTGGGAATGCCTGAGTAAAAGTCAGTGGTGTGTGAATGCTAAGGGCTAAAATGCTGGAATTAGTCTGTGAGATATACGGTTGGCCGTGACCATACCTTAACCATTCCCACATCTGCTACCCCCACTCCCTGCTCCCTGCTTTCCCCAACCCAGTTCATTAGCAATACACTCAAGAACTAGAGCCAGTTCACAGGTCACCTTGATCCTAGTATTCTCCCCTCTCCTCTGTGGGTTAGAGGAGAAAACAATTTTCCCTCTGTGCCCTCCGGTCAGTGATCCCCAGTCCCGGCCCATCCCTGTAGGTGACTTCTTGATCAACAAGCTCCCAGCATTTGGGGTCAGGGAATGTGGAACATCAAAACTCAAACCCATAATGTTCTCATCAGGGGGCATTAGCTTTGAAATACTACGCAAAGTCTGTGGTTCTTTTCTGAGGTTATCCCTTTTGGAGTCTCCCCTTAACCCTGGTACTGGTTTGCAGATGTTTTCTGCTAAGCTGACTGTAGTGGGGGGTGGAGATAGAAGGAGGAGGAGGAGGAGGAGGAGGAGGAGGGGGGGGGGGGTATTGGTGGTTTCTGCTTCATGTTCAGTACCACTGGTTTTGGTGGTGGGGGGGCCCTGAGTCTGGCAGGCAGCCTACCCTTGGAGGGCTAGACCCGTGTGCCCAGCAAAGCAAAGCAAAGCCCTTGTCCAATGCTGATTGTACTTTCTAATGTTTGTATTTGAATGTTTTTTGTTGAATCTACCTCAGTATTGTTACCATTGTGTGTCTGTGTGTTCTGAGTGTGTGCCTGACTCGTATGCATGTTGAGTGCTGAAAGTACTTCGGTGAGCGTGTGTGTGTGTGTGTGTGTGTGTGTGTGTGTGTGTGTGTGTGTGTGTGTGTGTAAAACAGTTACGTTTTTGATTTGGGGGAGTGATGCAAAGGTTGGGCTATTGGAGCACATATGAGGGTGCTGTTTGTGTTTTTCCTCTCTCTCTCTGTTTATGTGTTTGTTCGAGGTTCAATCGTTTTGATATTCCCCAGTGTTGTTTTCATCTTCCTAACCAAGAGCTTGGATCATTTTATGAGATAATCCAATGAAACAGAAAAGGCCCATTATTTCACAACAGGCCGGGCTGTGGGCCGCCAGCTTTTGTGTGAAATGCGAAATAAAACACAAGCAAGCTATTTCGTTGATGAGGGCTTGTTTATTTTTTTTGTCGTTCTACTAAAATGTTTTTCCTTGTAAAAAATGTACGCTGTAAATATGCATGCTGTTTCTATGTTCTGTATATACCTATTAATAAATATGTGTAATCTTTCAGAATGTCTTGTTGTTTGTCCTGGAATCTTAGAAGACAATCTCTCTCTTTCTTTCCCTCCCTCTCACTTGCTATCCTCCTGCCTTTCTCCCTCTCTCTCTCTCTCTCTCTCTCTCTCTCTCTCTCTCTTTCTCTCTCTCTCTCTCTCCCTCTCTCTCTCTCTCTCTCTCTCTCTCTCTCTCTCTCTCTCTTTCTCTCCCTTTCCTTCTCTCCCGCTCTGATGACTCCACCGCCTTATTTGGTGTGAGCAGAGGGAGGCCATAAAAGCCCTGGATGAGCACTGTGTTTCCTTAGCTTAGCTCCTATCACTCCTTTCAATAAATCAGCCCTGATTCGGCATATCTCTGTTTGTCTCCAGGCTTGTTTTCGGTGTCCCGCGGACAATTGATTGTTGTAATCGTGTGTTGGACTTGGCCGTGTGGTTCCACAGCTCTGTCATGGGCCCAGGTTTGCGCTTAGGTCATAGTATGATGCACACCATGTGGGGGTCTGGCGTTAGGACTGGATGAGGATGCAGTCATCCCCCACTCAGACACACACACACACACACACACACACATACACACAAACACACTCACAAAAGTGCAAACAGCCCTCCGTGAGGTTCATTACCCATGCACACATACTTCAACAAAAGCCATCCCTAAGGCACAGCTAACCTTTGCTCACTTTTAAGAGAGAAAAAACAAGCCGGGAAAGAAAGAAGGAGAAGGAGGAAGAGAAAAGAAAGAGACACAGGTCCCAAACTGTATCTGGACGAAGGTTCGATGACATCATCCAGCTGTGGGTCCCTCACCACTACAGGGCAGAGGTTCAGGAAATACGGCCCTTGTGGCGCATGATGCCACCCTTCCTCCCAGTCCAAAGTGTCAATCTTCCAATGAGGTTCCCACAATGCTCTGCAGCTCCACTTCCCTGATTGCCCCCCCCCCCCCCCCCCACCACCACCACCTTGCCTGGCTCGCTCATAGACATATATATGTCTATGGGCTCGCTTAGGAGACAGGTCCCAGGTTGATGACCTCATCAGCACGGTTGTTTACTCACTCCCCACCCCGCTGTTTATTTGTTCACCTTTGGAAGGCCCAAGCCAGATGTCCAGATCACAGGCGCTTATAATGAGATCTCCTCTCCAAACATGGAGGGTGAGCGAGGGAGAGGGCAAGAAGGAGGAGGGGGGGACTGCTGCTTTCAACTCCTAAGCCTCTCTCTCTGCGTATTTAATCTTCTCCGCAGAGCTTTAGATTCACCCGATTCGCGTTGTTTTATCAACAATGCAGTCTTAGGGGTGTCAGATTTAATGTGGACCAGGCCTGGGGATCCCAAACAGGGCTCGGCCATAAGTAGGTCAGGCCTGTTTGTTTAGAGCTTCCCTAGTTCTCATCGTCGTCGGGTGTGTTTGTGTGTGTGTGTGTGTGCACGTGTGTCTGTGTGAGTGTCTGTGTGTGCATGTGTGTGTCTGTGTGTAAGTGTGTGTGTGTGTGTGTGTGTCTGTGTGTCTGTGTGTGAATGTGTGTGTGCGCATGTGTGCGTATGTGTGTGTGTGTGGTGTATGTGTGTGTGTGTGTGTGTGTGTGTGTGTGTGTGTGTGTGTGTGTGTGTGTGTGTGTGCGCACGTGTGTATGTGGGGTGTATGTGTGTGTGAGGGGTGTATATGTGTGTATGTGTGTGTTTGTGTGCGCATGTGTGTGCGTGTGTGTGTGTGATGTATGTGTGTGTGTGTGCGTGTGTGGGGGTGACTGTGTGTGTGAGGGGTGTGTGTGAGTGCATGTGTGTGTGTGTGTGAGAGTGTATGTGTGTGTGTGTGTGTGTGTGTGTGCATGTGTGGTGTATGTGTGTGTGTGGTGTGTGTGTGGGTGTGTGTAGGCATGTGTGTCTGTGTGTGTGTGTGTGAGGGTTGTGTGTGTGTGTGTGCATGTGCATGTGCATGTGTTTGGGGTGTGTGTGTGTTTGCGTATGTGGGGTGTGTGTGTGTGAGGGGTAGTCCACCTCTGCCTCTCCACATGACACCACTTCCTCCAGCCACAGAAGGGAAACCATCCCTAAATGATGCTTTCATCTCACATCACATTGTTTTTCTATAGTGCTCCATGGTGCAGCCTCTGTATCAATGCTACAGTGTGAAGAACTGGAGCATCAGGTAACCTACACCTTTAAAGACTACCATGGCATGGGCCTGCTAAAGAGATTCAAGATGGAGGATGCCTTTGAGGTCATAGAGAAGAGAGCTTCTGTCTGGTCCAGCTCTTAAACTCACAGCCATTCATTTTATTTTGAGTTAGGAAGAAGTGACTCCTTAGCTGTGTATGTTTTCATCTGGAAAAATGTGTATGTACTGTATATACATGTATATATATATATATATATCCCTATATATCCATAACACAGTCATTTGGTCTCCGGACACCAGCCTATATTTATGCCACACAGTTTATACCACAGAAATGTTGAAAGATGCTTTCCTTAAATAGTCCTTCTAGCCTGAGGCAGTTGTATCTACGAGTTGTCAAGCATATCTTACTACCTTCATTATTATGAGAGAAAACCAAAAGAACTAGAGCATTCATCCATGTCACACCTTTCCTTTCGCCGCCTTGGTCCCCACCAATCAGAGAGACTGCTTTCACGACAAACGACCAATCAGCTTCTGCTCTCCCCCTCTTCCTGCCTGCCCAGATGGAAACCCGGGACTGGGCTTTCCAAAACCTCCTCCTAAGTCAAACACCCGTGTGCTTTTCACGGGTGGCTGAAGAAGAGGGAGGCTGTTTTTTGAAGAGGCCCCTGCTACATTCCAGCAGCCCACCCACGGCTCTAGAAAAGGTGCCATCCTAGATCGGACCGCTGGGCTGGACGCCTTAAGAGACCTATGGGCAGGTCTTGGTCTTCCCCTTCTCGAGCCCCCTTCCCATCCCACTGTAATCCAGCTCTTGGGAACTGGAACGATTCCAGAGAAATGTGGACGAGTAGGTCAGAGCGCCTGGTCAGACCACAGCAACGCAGGTGGGCAGTGGAAAAAAAGAAGAGGGGGGTGGAGGTGGGGTAGGAAGTCTGTGGTGGTGCTGCAATCTCACAGCGCAGAAGTGAAAGTGCAGGCTTCCACTCGGGGCTTGTGAGTGAGGGTGCAGGTTTGTGTTTTTACGGAGCAGGCCAGCTGATTTCATTTATCAGTGTCTGACTGATGAAGTGGTGTGGAGGAAAATCAGCTGGTGGAGTGGAGAGGAATGGAGTGGAGGGGAGTGGAGTGGAATGGAGGAGAGTGGAGTGAAGTGGAGGGGAGGGGAGGGGAGGGGAGTCCGCAGCTGGAATGAAACCATGCTCTCCCTGGGCCGTCAGCTGCGCTATGTGAGCAGAGAGAGAGTTCACATAAGTTTT